>NW_026606202.1:0-30000 GCF_029834395.1 Sorex fumeus
GGTGAGGTCACACAAACAGAGATAAGAAGGTCTGAAGTGGGGTCACACAAGCAGGGTCATGGGGATCTGAAGTGTGTCACAAAAGGTCATGCTCAAAGGTCCTTGTGGAGGTCACAGAGGCAAAACCATGGGGTCTGAGGGGTTGTGACAAGGGTAAGGGCACGGGTTTTGGAGGTAAGGTCAGGTAAGGGGCAGCAAGGACTAAGGTGGGTCACATCAAAGGTAGAGTACAAACCTGTGTCACACAGGAAAAGTCTCTGAAGTCGCGGTCACAAAGTCAGGTACGAGGACTCTGAGTTGCCTGTGGGGAGAGGCCTATGGTGAGACCAGTTTCTTTTCTGAGATCATGCTGGAATGCAGGGACATGCACACTGAGTTGAGGTCACGAAGTGGAGACCGGGGGCTCTGGGTCAAATTAGTGATGGTCTTACATAGGGTGAGCAGGGCCATGACAAGAAGCTCTGATGTGGGGTTAAAAGAACAGGGGCATGCTTCTGTTGGCTGTCACCCAAGACAGGACGGCAGATTCTGAGCTAGGGAAGCAGGCAGAGGCCTGGGTTCGGTCACAGTAACACACACAGGACAGGGTCACACAAGTGGGACAAGGGTTCGTGAGGTGGGGCACACTGACAGACATGCGTCCCTGGGAGGGTCAGACCAGCAGCGATAGGGACTGGCAGGGCTCACCCACGCAGGAATAAGGGCTTTTTGAGAAAGAGTTCAGGATTGGGGTGTGTGCATGTATGCACGTATGCACAAAGGAAAGAGTTCAGGATATTTGCGGGATTGCATAGTGCAGCGCCCAGGGAGGTTTGTTTCTGTGTATGTACAATGGAAAGAGTTCAGGATTGGTGTGTGTGTGTGTGTGTATGTGTGTGTGTGTGTGTTTGCACGTGCGCACAATGGAAAGCCTTCAGGATTGTCCCAGGATGGAAGTTTGCAGGATTGCATGGTGAAGTGCCCTAGGGGCAGTGTGTGTGTTTGTGTGTGTGTTTGTATGTGCAGGTAAACACAATGGAAAGAGTTCAGGATTTGCTGCAGATGGGCAGTTTGCAGGGTTGCATGGTGCAGCACTGTATCTACAAAGATTATGTAGATACAGCCTCACCCTGGCCAGGCCTGGGGGTCAGGGGCCTCTGTTTCAAATCTGCTAAAGCATCAACGTTTCTATCAAGACAGTAATATCAAGCTTTAGGACTGCTGCCCCCAATGACCCCTGTGCTGTTGGCAAACTGGGATGCATTCCTTTGGGATCTTCGGGAATTCGGATCTCTGCAGGTGTTACTTGTTTTGGCATCTGGAATTCTGATCTCAGCAGATGTTATTTTTCTCTACCCTCTCTCCAACCTTCCCCAAAGTTCCATAAAAATCTAGGGAAAATAATAAAATAAGAACGGGGAGTGGGGGCAAGTACCTTGGGCCTTATTCGTGTTTCTGGTCAAGGAATAAAGATTATAAAAATTGGCACCAATATAGCCATAGCAGATGCATCCTCAGGGGTCAGTTACGGGTCTGTTGTAGCTTTGTGTCTCTCGTGACACTATAGGGTCCAGGTGAGAGAGGAGAAAGAAAATGTTCCCTGCAAAGGTGTTTGTGTGTGTGTGTGTGTGTGTATATGTGTATGTGTGTGGAAGGGGCAAGGAGTTGGTAGCTGGGGGCTTCCCAGAGAGTCTTAGTTATTAATTGGGCAGCCTGGGGATGACATTCCCCTGGGGATGACATTCCCCTGGGGATGACACTCCCCTGGGGATGACAGCTTGTAGCAAAAGATCCCAGTTTCAGAAACGTGCCTATGTGTCTCTGTTTATATAAGTGAGTGTCGCTGTGTGTCTGTTGTCTGTGAATATGTCTTATTTTTGTGTGTCTAACTATATGTCTGTGCATATGGGTGTACTGTCGATGTGGGCAGTCTGTGTCGCTGAATGAATGTATATCTGTGTATAAATATCTGTGTGTATCTGCATGTGTCTGTGTCCATTTAAATATCTGTGTCTGTGTTCCTTTGTGTATGTCTGTAGGTCTTTGTACATGTGTGTCTGTGTAAATGTCAGTGTGTGTGCCTATGTTTCTATGGTCTCTATGGTTAGCTCTGTCTGTGTGTCAGTGTATAAGTCTGTGTGTATATTTGTGTGTGTCAGAGTCCGTGTGTATATATGTCTGATGTCTATGCTAATGTGTCTGTGTGTGCATGTAGGTGTGCTGTGTGTATGATTGTTTCTCTGTGTATAAATGTATGTGTGTCTGCGTATATGTTTGTGCATATATCTGTGTCTTGTGTTTACACCATGTGTGTCTGTGTATATATCGGCATGTCTCTGTATGTGTGCATGTGTGTCTGAGTCTGTGTATTTGTCTGTTCTATGTGTGTCTAAATTTGTAAATGTGTATTTCTGTGTTTACATTTGTGTGTCTCTGCATGTGGGTGTTTATGCATTTGTTTTGTGTGTCTGTGTTGGTATACATTCGTTTATAAGGCGTGCATGGTGTATGTGTCTAGTTGATAGTGTCTGTGTTTCAATGTATATATCTGTGTGTCTCTGTATATGACTGTTTGTATAAGTGTCTGTGTCTATATGTGTTTGTATCTATCTGAGTGTATAGCACAGCGGGTAGGGCATTTGCCTTGCACGCTGCCGACCCAGGGTCGATTCCTTCGTCCCTCTTGGAGACCCCAGCAAGCTACCGAGAGCATCTCACCCACACGGCAAAGCCAGGCAAGCTGCCCATGACATATTCGGTATGCCAAAGACAGTAACAACAGGTCTCACAATGGAGGTGTTACTGGTGCCCGCTCAAGCAAATCGATGAACAATGGGAGGAGAGTGCAGTGGCTGTGTGTGTGTACATGTGTGTCTCTCTGCATGTGTGGATATACATCTGTGTGTGTCTGAGTGTGCTATTGATGTCTGTGTTTCATGACTGGGCACATGTGTATCTGTATCTATATGTGTGTTTGTGTGTACATGGGTGTGAGTCTGTGTATATGTCTGTGTTGGGTGTGAATATGTGTCTGTTATAAGTCTGAGTTTGCCTATGTCTGTGTGCACATATTTGTGTCCGTGTGTATATGTGTCTGTGTGTGTTGGTGTAACTGTATGTGCGTGTTTTTGTGTCTGTATTTTTGTGTGTCTCTCTGTGTGCATGTGTTTGTGTATATCCTGTGTGTACATGTCTGTGTTCACATGTGTGTGCCGCTGAATATGTATTGTATCAGTGTGTCTATGATGTACTTGTGCATATGCCTCTGTGTGTCTGTGTGTGCGTGTATCTGCTTATATATCCATATGTCTGTGTGAGTCTCTGTGTATACAAGTGTGTATGTCTGTGTATATTTCTGTGTCTCTGTGTGCATGTATGTGTCTATGTATCTGTTTCTACGTCTATTTGTGTGTCTGCGTGTATCTCTGTATGTGTGTCTCTTTTGTGTGCATGTGCATTTGTTGTATGTCAGCATTATTGTGTGCATACAGTGTCTATGAGTTTCTGTATGTATCTGTGTCTCTCTTCACATATGCATCTGTGTATATGTCTGTGTGGCTGTCTGTATGTCTGTGCATGAGTGTATGTCTGTGAATACGTGTCTCATTGGGTGTGGGATTGTACAGCTGTGTGTGTGTGCACACATGGGTGTGTTTCTGTGTCTAAGTCTGTATGTGCATCATGTGTCTCTGTGCGTCTATCTAAATGTCTATGGGTTCATGTGTCTCTGCTCCTATGTGTCTGTGTATGTTTGTGTCTCTGTATGTCAGTGTGCACAAACGTCCGCACATGTCTGTGTTATATATCTGTTTCTCTGTGTCTGTGTCTGTGTCTCTCTGTATATGCGCATGTGTGTGAGTTTATGTAGACATCTTTGTTGTGTCTGTGCGTGTGTGGGTGTGTCTGTCTGTGACTGTGAATGTGTATATGCTTGTGCCTGTGTATGTCTGTGTGTCTCCGTGAATGTGTCTATGTTGTGCCAGTGTATGTCTGTGTGTATTTGTGTGTGTGCGTATCTGCGTTGTGTATATACTATGTGTGACTGTGTGCATTTGTCTATCTGTGTGTGTCTGTTTATGTCTGTGTATGTCTAGGTGAGCATGTGTGTGTGCACTGTGTGTGTTTCTATATATGTCTGTATTGTTTCTCTGTGCTCATGTATTTTACGTGGAAGTCTGTGTCTCTGGACGTGTGTGGGGAATGTTTTTCTGTGCATATGTCTGTGTGACTACCTGTTTGTGTGTCTGTGTACATAAGTGTATGAGACTGTGTGTGTGTCTGTGTGCACTTGTGTATTTGTAACTTTGAATCTCTAGAAGTATGTGTGTTGATGTGTGTGTCTGAGTGTCTGAGATTCTGTATTTATGTCGGTGTAAGTGTATGTACGTGTCTGTGTGTGCATGTCTGTGTCTCTTTGTGTGCACGCATGCTCCGGGTGTGTCTGAGGATGTCGGTGTCTCTGTGTGTGAGCGTGCCTGTATGTGACTGTGTCTGTGTCTATAACCGATTGTGTCTACCTTATGTCTGTTCGTGTCTGTTTGGGCATAGGTTGTATGTCTGTGTATACATTTATGTGTGTCTATGTGTGATTGTGTCTGCACGTGTTATGTATATATTATGTGTCTCTTTGTATCTGTGTACATGTTTGATTGTGTTGTGTGTCTGTTTATGTCGCTGTGTGTATATGTCTGTGTGTATATATGTCTCTATGCCTGTGTGCATGTGTAAACGCCTGTTTGTGTCTTTGTGTTGCACTAGATGTGTCCTGTGTATGTTTGTGTATCTATCTCTGTGTATATTTGTGTGTATATGTGTGTCTATATGTGCATGTGTGAGCCTGTCTGTACATCTGTATGCCTTCGTGTGCACAGGTAGATCAGAGTCTATATCTGTGTATGTATCTGTCTGCGTTTGTGTAAATCTCTGTTTGTGTATCTTCGTGTGTCTGTGTACATGTCTGAGTGTGTCTGTGTGTATATATGTATCTGTGTATATTTCTGTGTGCACATGTGTATATGTCGTTCAAGTCTGTCTGTGTGCATAGGGGTTTGTGACTGTTGTATCTCTGTGAATACAGTCCATGTCTCTATGTATGTGTGTTTGTGTATATATATTTAGTGTCTGTGTGTGCATGTGCGTGACTATCTGTGTATGTCTCTGTGTGTCTGTGTGTCTACCTATGTATGTGTCTTTGTATGTTTGCTGTCTGTGTGTTCTGGGTATATGTCTATGTGCATGATATGTGCATGTCTGAGTGTATGTTTGCCTGTGTTCGTATGTTTACTATATGTGTATGTCTATATGCGTCTCTCCATATGTCAGTGTACCTCTGTGTGTGCACCTGTGTTTGTGTGTCTCTCAGTGTGTGCATGTATTTCTGTGTGTATGTGTGTCTCTGCATGTCTTTGTATGTCTCCATTTATGTGTATGTGATTTGTGTCTGTGCATATATCTGTGTGTATCTCTGTGTGTCACTGTGTATACGTCTATGTGTCTCTGTATATGTATTTGTGTGGCAGTGTGTGCGTGTGTGTGTTGGTATTTGTGTGTATATGTGTCTGTGCATGTCGTCGCCTGTCTCCATTTATGTGTATGTGATTTGTGTCTGTGCATATATCTGTGTGTATCTCTGTGCGTCAGTGTGTATACGTCTATGTGTTTAAGTGTCTGTGTTTACGTGTCTGTTTGCATTTATCTGTGTGTCTCTGTGTATACGATTCTGTCTCTATGTGCATGTGTGTATGCCTGTGTGTGCCAATAAATCTGTGTGTCTGTGTGCGCACGTGTGTTGACACATGTGTCCGCGTATATTTATATGTCTGTGGGTATGTATGCACATGCAAGTGTATTTGTGTGCATGTGTGTCTGTACGTTTATGTGTGTATGTGTGTTTGTATATCTGTGTATATAAGTATGTCTATATGTCTGTGTGTCTCTATATATGTCCGTTTGTACCTCCACGTCTTTGTTTGTATACGTGTCTGTGCATATTTTTGTGTATGTCTATATGTCTGTGTCTGTGTACTTGCTTGTGGGTGTTTGTCTATGTCTGTTATATATGTGTGCATGTGTCTGTGCACACGTGTGTCTGTGTGCCTGCATGTGAACAGTGTTTGAGTCTGTGCATATGTCTGTGTGTCTGTATTTGCATTTGTATATATGTCCATGTGTGTCTGTGTGTGCATCTGTATATCTGTGTTTGTGCATGTGTCTGTTTAGGCTTGTGGATGAGTGTCTGTACGTTTGTGTATGTCTGTGTCTGTATTTTCATTCTTGTGTATGTCTCCCTCTCTGTGTCTGCCTATGAGTGTCTTTATTTATGTCTGTGTGTACGTCTCTGTGTATGTGTAAATGTCTCCATGTCTGTATGTCTGTGTGTCTGTGTTCATCTGAGTATATGTCTTTATGTCTATGTAGGTGCATATGTGTGCCTGTGTGTCTGTGTATACATATGTTTGTGTGTCTGTGTGTGTGCAAGTGAGACTCAGTCTGTTTCTATGTGTGTAAGTGTGCTATTTGGGTATGCCTACATCTGTGTTCATGTGTGTGTCTGTGTCTCTGTGTGTATGCACGTGCATGTGCCTGTGTATATGATTGTGTGTCGGTATGTGTCAGTCTTTGTGGGCATATGTGTTCATGTTTCTGCGTGTGTGGGTTTTTGTGTATACATCTGTGTCGATATGTCTCTGTGTGCAGGTGGATCTGTGTGTGTATATTTTTTCCTGTGACTGTGTGCATGTGTTTGTTTATATCTTTGTGTGCGTGTGTCTAGGTCTATGTGTTTGCATATGTGTACGTCTGTGTATATACCTGTGTGTAGCAATCTGTGTCTGTGAATATGCCAGTGTGCGTGTCTGTGTCTGCATGTGACAGTGTGTTGGGATACAGGTCTGTATGTGCCTGTGTGTCTATCTTTATGCTATGTTTGTCTTAATATCTGTGTTTACGTCCGTGCACCTGTGCATATGTACATGAGTTTTTGTGTGCTTGTGTATATGCATGTGTGTCTTTGTTTCTGTGTATATGTTTGTGTGTACATTGTGTCCCCTGTGTCGACATTTCTCCGTGTGCCCGTGTATATGTTTGTGTGTACATTGTGTATTCTATGTGAACATTTCTCTGTGTGTCTGTGCCTATGTGTGTGTTCAAGAGTGTGCATGTTTCTCTGTATAAGTCTGCATGTGTGGTATTGGTTGTGTGTTTGTGCATGTCTATTTTTGTCCAGGTGTGCAGGTGTGTGTCTGTGTGTCTGTCTATGATCATGTATGTGTCTGTGGATATGTGTGTTTCTTTGTCTATGTCTGTGTGTCTCTGTGTTTAGGTGTGTGTCTGTGTCTGTACATGTCTGGGTAAGTGTGTGTATCCTGAACTGTGCGTCTGTGTATATGTGTGTATATGTGTGTCTGCATGTGCATTTGTGTGTCTGTATGTCTGTTCTGTGTATGCATGCATATCTTTCTGTCCGTGTATGCATGTTTGTGTGTCTTTGTATATATCTCTGTCAGAGTGTGCCTGTGTACATGTCTGTTGTGTATGTTTCTTCCAAATATGTGTCTTTCTCTCTGCTCTGTGAATCTATGTGCACGTGTGTGTATCTGTGTCTATGTTTGTGTTAGTATGTTGTGTGTGCATTGGGTACGAGTCTCTGTATATATCTGTATCTCTGTGTTTCTTAGTGTATGTCTAGGTCTCTGTCTGTGCTGTGTATATGTCTCTGAGTGTGCCTGACTGTCTTTGTGTATATCTTTGTGTGTGCATAAAAATATGTGCATGTGTGCTTCTCTGTGTATATCTATACGTCACTGTGTCTGTGTCTGCATGTGTGTGTGTCTGAATATGTCTGTGTGCCCCTGTGTGTATGTTTATATGTATCTGTGTGTATGCATGTGTGTCTGTGCATGTCAGTGTGTGCACATTTCAACAAGTATATGTCTATGTGCTTATGTAAATACGTGTATATTTGTGTGTACATGTGTGCACTTCTCTGTTGTGTATGTGTCTGGGTGTATACGTCTCTGCATCTCTGTGTCTATATCTGTACGTGTGTGTACGTGTGTCAGTGTGTGCATCTGTCTGTGTTTTTGTGCATTTGTGTGTCTGTGTATATATATGTGTATGTGTGTGTATCTGCATGTCGTGTGCTTCTATATATTGTAAACATCTGTTTCTCTTTTTGTGTGTCTGTGCCTGTGTTTATGTCTATGTTTGCATATCTGCATGTTTGTGTGTCTGTGTATATGAATGTGTGTATGTCTATGCATATATCTCTAACTATATGTCTGTATCTCTGTGTCTGTGATTGTTTCTGTGTGTGCGCCTGTATATGCCTGTGATTATATGTGTGTATATGTGTGCATGTATGTGCATCTATGTGTCTGCGTATGTCTGTGTATATCTCTCTGTGTCTATATCGGTCTGTCAATGTGTGTCTGTGTTCTGTGCATAATCGGTGTCTCTGTATGTGTGTGTGTGAGTCTGTATGCCAATTCTGTGTGTTTCTGTATATGTCTGTGTGCTTGTGTGTGTGTGTTGTGTGTATCTGTGTAGAAGCCTGTGTCTCTGTATCATTGTATCTCTATATTTTTCTGTGTCTTTGTGTCTATGTCTGTGTGAGTCTGTGTCTGTATCTCCCTGTGATTCTGTATGTGTCTTGGTATATGCCTGGATGTGTGCGTGCATTGGTTTGCCTGTGTATATATGTTTGTGTGTCTTTGTGTGTCTACCTATATGTCTGTGTGTCTATGTATCTGTAGATTTCTCACTGTGTCTGTCTTTTGTGTCTGTGTGTGTGCATGAATATGTCTCTGTATATGTCTTTGAATCTATGTATAAATCTGTGTATCTATGTGTGAGTCTGTGTCTCAGTGTGTGCACATGTGTGTGACCCTGTGTGTATATGTCTATTGACTGTGCTTATGTATGTCTGCTGTCTTTGTAAACATGTGTATCTGTATGTTTGTGCACATCTCTCTGCATCTCCGTATGTGTCTGTGCATGTGTGTGTCTGTTTATAGATCTGTGTGTCTGAGTATGAGACTCTTCATGTGCGTCTGTGTATATGTCTGTGTCTCTGTGTGTGGCTGAGCATATGTATATGTCTGTGTTGTGTGCGTGTGTGTTTCTGTGTGCCTGTACCTGTCTATACATCTGTCTGTATGTATGTGTATGTCTGTGTGCACATCTCTATGTATGCATGTGTCTGTGTATATGTCTGGGTGTGCATGTGTGTCTGTTTACACAGGTAAGTGGATAACTACTGTCTGTGTTTGTATGTCTGTGTCTGAGTCTGTATGCCTTGTGTGTGCATGTGTGTCTGTCTGTATATATGCCTATATGTCTCGCAGTGTGTGCACGTAGGTGTGTGTTGGTGTCTATATCTGTGTGCGCGCAAGTGTGTGTGTCTGAATATGTCTGCGTGTGTCTTCATGTCTGTCTGTGCATACATGCCATATATGTCGGTCTGTGAATGTCTCCATGTGTGCATATGGTTGTTGTCTGTGTGCATGTATCTGTGTGTTCCTGTTTATATGTCTGTGGGTGTCTATGTGTATGTCTGTCTGCTTGTGTGCATTGTATGTCGGTGTATGGCTGTATCTATCTGTGTGTCTGTGTACACGCCTGTGCGTGTCTCTGTGTGTTTGCATATGCCTCTGAGTGCCTGTGTATATGCACGTGTATCTGTTTGCGTCTGTGTGTTTGTATATGTCTGACTGCGTGAGCATGTGTCTATATCTATGTGTGTGAATATATATGTTTGTGTCTCCATGGGAAAGCATGTGTTTGTATGTCTTCAGTGTGTCTGTGTGTGGCTGTGTGGCTATGTGTGCATATGTGTATATGTCTGTATATATGTCTTGGTATGTGTGTTTCTGTGTATAATCTGTGTGCGTATGTATTTCTCGATTGTGCACGTGTCTGTGTGTTTGCTTAATTCTCTCTGTATCTGTGTGTCCATAGTCTGTGTGTAAATTTGTGTGTTGGTGTGTGAACATGAGTGTTTCTCTGCATACGTGCATGCGTCTCTGTATGTATCTCAGTGTGTGTATACTTGTCTGAGTCTGTGTGTGTCTCTGTATATTTGTGTATGTCTCTGTATGTACGGCTCTTTATGAGTCTGTGTGTGTAACTCTGCCTATGTGTGATGATGTGTTTGCTTTGGGTATGTGCCTATGTATCTGTGTATGCAATGGGTGTGCCTGTGTCTATATTTATGTGTCTATGTGTCCATGTGTTTGTACATATGTACGTGGCTGTGTCTCTATGTGTACGTGTGGTTGTGTGCCTATGTATATGTCTGTGAGTCTGTATGCATCTGTGCGTCCATGCATATGGATGTGGGTATATCTCTGTGTACTGTGCGCGTGTCTGTGTATGTCTGTGTATCTGTATGTCTCGTTGTGTGTCTATGTCTGTGTCTGTGTATGCTTGCATGTTTTGGCATATGTATGGTTCTGTACAGGTCTCTCTGTGTGTATGCATCTGTGTCTGTGTATGTCAGTGTGTGTGGATCTGTATCTGTGTGTTGCTGTGTATATGTCTGTATTTGTATGTTTGTGTATCTGTGGCGCTGTAGACATATGTATGTGTGTGTGCATGAGTCTGTGTACATGTCTACATATGTACATATGTATGTATCTGTGTGTGGCATTGCATGTGTCTCTGTGTACATGAGTGCATGTCTGTGTGACTGCATATATATGTCTGTTTTGTCTGTATATATGTCTGTGTCCTACCGTATGTGTCTGTATGCATGTGTCCTGTATCTGTGGTGTGTCTTTGTATGTCTGTGTCTATATCTTTGTCTGTGTCCATGCATGCATCTCTGCATGTCGGTGTGTAAGTCTGACCTTGTCTCTGTGTGTCTAAGTGCTTATATGCCTATTGTCTGTATGCATTTGTGTGTCTATGTAAATGTCTTGGCGTGTATCTGTGTAAATATAAGCGCATCTGTGTGTATCTGTGTATATCTCTATGTTTGCATATGTCTGAGGGTTTGTGTGTACACTTGAGTCTATGCACGTCTGTATTTATGTCTGTGTTCATGTTGTATATCTGCATATATCTGTGTGTGTGTCTGTGTATCAGTGTATATATTATCTGTTGTCAGAGGTCTGCATCTACGTGTTTTTGTATATGTCTCTATGTTATGTTTGTGTGTGCATGTGTCTGTCTATGTCTATTTGTATTTGTGTGTGCATGTGACTGTGTGTCTGTATGTGTGTGTCTGTTGTGTCTCTGTATATGTCCCTCCGTGAATGTCTGTCTGCATGCATGTATAAATGTCTGTGTGTCTGTCTACATGTCTGTGTCTTGTGTATATGTCTGTTTAGGATTGCGTGGTTGTGTCTATGTGTCTAAGTATATATGTCTACATCTGTATATGTGTACACTTCTATATCTGTGTGCACATATATACATGTCTGTGCATCTATACACATGTAGCCTGTGTCTGTATACATGGGTGTCCACCGAAGTATCTTTTGTGTGTGTGCATGTGTCTGTTTTGTGTATGTCTTTGTGTGTTTGTATATGTCTGTAGGTATGTCTCTGTGTATGTGTTTGGTAAGACTGCATCTGTCTATAAGTCTGTGTGTGCCTGTGTCCATGTGTGTGCATGTGTATATACTTTTCTCTATATGTCTGTGTCTGTATGCCTGTGTTGTATGTCTTCTCTGTGAATGTGTATGTCTCTGTGTGTTCATGTGTGTATCAGTGTACGTGTTCGTGTGCCTGTGTTTCTATCTGTGCCAAATAAGTACCGTTTTAGGAATTGGATCTCATGTAGATCTATTTTTCCTCCACAGCCAGGAGAGATGTTCTATTTTACTGCGGTTCTAACTCAAACCATTTAGTGTTCTTATCTTAGCAAATTAAAGTTCCAACACATTTAAGATATTAAGAATCACCCAAAGCTTTGTGCCACCTAGTAAACTATTTTCACGCCGAAGAGGACCTACCTTGAGATGTCAATCTGGCTAGGTTGATTCAGGCTCTGTTAGGAATGAAATAGGCAAGCAGGTAACAAACACTCTTCTTTGGTTTTGCATATATATTCATACACATATATACACACATATACGTATGTCTACATTACTTGGCCTTAGCATGGACCGTGTGCAGAGCAGGTGCTGACTTTCTGAGTCCCTGCTCCATGTGGTGATCGCTGGTGTACTCACCTGGCCAGAGTCCCAGCCAAGGTCCCCACGTGGTGTTCACCTGGCCTTTCCCCATGATGAATCTCAGGATGGTGCTGGAGGCCACCGAGCCCAGATCCTGGTGCCTGGCAGGCTGAAGCAAGGAAGCCAGCAGCTTCTGGAAGCCACAGAGAGCAGCGTTAGTGAAGCAAGCCTCCTGGCCCAGGCCGCCACTCCCAGTCCAGCAAACAGCTGCTGTGACAGGGCAGGGCGCATCCCCTTCTGCTTGGGGTTAATCTCCCCCTGTACTGCTTTTGCATATGGATTTCCTGATGGAATACCCTGAGCACAGACCCAGGAGTAAACCTCTGACACACAGCCCCCAAAGTCAAAAGAAACTTTAAAACTGGAGGGCTTCCAGAAAGTGCCCTGAGAAGGGAATCTGGTGGGGGCCGTCACTCACCAGCAGGTAGACAGGGAGACTCTGCCTGAGGCCAGGACCCGCACTGGCCCGGTCTTCGCTCCTTCTGTCTTCCAGGATTTGTGCACGCCATGGGGGACCCAGCACCTGGAACATGAAGGAAAGGACCCCGGGTTGAGTGAGTGCAAGAGGAAGCCTCAGTTTCGGCTGTGAATGGCTGTATTTTAGCTATCTCTGCTCCACATACTTTTTAAAAATAGTTTTCTATGAAAAACACCCTGATTTGCCAAGTTGTTCATTATACATTTGTTCCAGCACCACCAGAACGACCTTCCCTCCACCAAGATCCTCAGTTTCCCTCCCCACGCAGAGCTGCTGAGAGAGCCTCCGTTTCTGCTCCCGCCTCAGGGAGAAGGCCCATGGTTGGGCAGGCTCATCCTACAGTTTTGGCTTCCAGCAAAATTCCGGGCCTTTTTCAGATCAACAGGGAGTTAGCCACTGTCCGTGCAAATATTCTGCCCTAGAGTTTGGGCTCATGGAGGGCTGAGAAAATGGGCAATACCTAGGGCAAATAGCCAGACAGGCACCTGCCAAGAACCCACTTTCCATTTGAAAGGGTCTGCAGCAAACCCTGCTTACCCTGAAAGTCTGCAGCCCCTGTAAAACAAAGAGTGGTTTCCCTACACTCCTTCCCACTTGCAGACTTTCTTTTGTTTTCTTCGATACTTTTTTTCCTTTGGTACTTATGCTTTACTTTAAAACTGTTTAATTGAAATTCTGTGGTTTACCATACTATGAATAATGTGGACATATGCACATAATTCCAACACCACACAACTCATCACCAGAGCAGTTCCTTCCTCTCTTTTTTCCTCTTCCTAATCTCTAATACACGAGCCTATTAGCTACTAGGCTGATAAACTGAGGCTCTCTACTTTCCAACAATGAGTCTGAGCATCCTGAGGACTCCCAATTTCCATTCATGAAAATACTGGAAAGCTGGGACCCTCTGTCCTGCCTCATCTGCCTCACTGCCGCCCTAGGCACAGTGAGAAATGGGTCCCTCTGGCTTATTCCAACCAGACTTTAAGAACTGGCAAACGGTAATGCTCAGAATATGCTAAGAGCCAGTAGAAGGATGCCTCTACCCCATCTTGACATCAAAAAAGTAACCCTACTGAATAGAATAAAGTAGATTCAAACGCCCCTCCTCGTTTCCAGGTAGAATTAAACAGAATCGACCAGCCCCTCTCGTCTTCCTCTACGCCTTTTGACCTCAGTTGTGCACTGCGCTTTCGGCTCTGCTTGGGACCTGCGTGGGCTAGCGCCCGGGGTGGGATGCAGGGATCCGGGGATACAGGGATACAGGGATGCAGGAATGCAGGGAGGCGGGGATGCTGCTGGGCGGCCTCCCGGGGGCATCCCGCCCCGCCCCCGCCCGCCTCCCGGGCTCCGACGTCACAGGCATGGGGCAGGACCTGGGCCCGGGCCAAGCTGACAGCCGCAGAGGCACCGCGCCAGCAGCCGGCCGGCGGGGCGCGCTCACACTCCGGCAGGGGGCGCAGCCGCTCAGCATTTCGCCCACTGCCAGGGCCAATGCGAAAGCCGGCCGCAGGGGATCATTCCCGGGTTCAGGGGCAGCGGGGGCAACCACTTCCCGGGCGAGGCTCAGGCGGGGCTCAGCCGGCTCGCTGAGGGGCGACCGAAAGGCAGCCCTTTGGCTCCCGGATACACATGAGGGCTGGGGCGAGTCCAGGACAAAGCGCCGGCTGGTCCCTTTTCAATCACCCGCGCGCCAGGGGGCGTGGGTACGCTCGGTCCAGCAGCCAGCCCCCAACGCCTTCGCCAGCGGGCTGCAGCCGCCAGTTGCAACGACTTCGCAACTGCGACCCGGACCACCGCTCTTCCCCTCCAGGACTGGCCGGCAGCGTGAACTCCTCACAACTTCTCGCGGGCCGGCCCCTCCTGGCCACGCCCCCGTCGCCACCCCCTTTTCCCTTCTGGACCTATCCGAGGAGGCGCGCGGCGCGGGGAGGCGGGGCCTCGCGGAGGGCCATCCCGGCCCCGCCTTCCGCGCGCGCGCACGGAGGCCGGCCGCAAGGGGGCGGGGCATGGAAGCGATCCGCGCTCCTATTGGCCGGGCGGAGCGCGGGAGCTGCTATGGGCCTGCAGCGTGAACCCAGCACAAAGTCTCGCGGGCCGGCCCCTCCTGGCCACGCCCCCGTCGCCACCCCTTTTCCCTTCTGGACCTATCCGAGGAGGCGCGCGGCACGGGGAGGCGGGGCCTCGCGGAGGGTCGTCCTGGCCCCGCCTTCCGCGCGCGTGCACGGAGGCCGGCCGCAAGGGGGCGGGGCACGGAAGCGATCCGCGCTCCTATTGGCCGGGCGGAGCGCGGGAGCTGCTATGGGCCTGCAGCGTGAACCCAGCACAAAGTCTCGCGGGCCGGCCCCTCCTGGCCACGCCCCCGTCGCCACCCCTTTTCCCTTCTGGACCTATCCGAGGAGGCGCGCGGCGCGGGGAGGCGGGGCCTCGCGGAGGGTCGTCCTGGCCCCGCCTTCCGCGCGCGCACGGAGGCCGGCCGCAAGGGGGCGGGGCACGGAAGCGATCCGCGCTCCTATTGGCCGGGCGGAGCGCGGGAGCTGCTATGGGCCTGCAGCGTGAACCCAGCACAAAGTCTCGCGGGCCGGCCCCTCCTGGCCACGCCCCCGTCGCCACCCCTTTTCCCTTCTGGACCTATCCGAGGAGGCGCGCGGCGCAGGGAGGCGGGCCCTCGCGGAGGGTCGTCCTGGCCCCGCCTTCCGCGCGCGCGCACGGAGGCCGGCCGCAAGGGGGCGGGGCACGGAAGCGATCCGCGCTCCTATTGGCCGGGCGGAGCGCGGGAGAGGCGGGCCGTGCCGGCGGGGGCTGCGATGGGCGGGGCGCGCTTGAGTGGCGGCCGGGCCCCTGCGCTGGAAGCCAGGGCGTGTTGGCTCGGAAAGGGACTCGGCCCCCAGGGCAGGGCTTACAGCGCGGCCTCCGGGCGGTCGCGGGAAGGCGGCCACGGCAGCCCCAGCCGCAGGGCCCCGGCCCCGGTTCCCTTAAACGTGTCAGCCCGGCCCGCGACTCGGCGACCCGGCCGGGGGCTTAGGGCGCACGCCCCAAAGGTTCCGCCCCTACCGGGGCTCTGCAGATGGGCCCGTAGCCCCTGCACCCCGGGGAGCCGCAGCCGCCTGCTCTGGGCGCGCGGCTACAGCGACACACTGGCACCCAGTGGGGCGTGTGTGTCTGTGTCTGTGTGTGTGTGTGTGTGTGTGTGTAAAGAGATCAGTATTGTGGCAGGATGGTGGCTTGCAGGACTGCATGGTGAAGCACCCTGGGGGGAGGGGTGTATGTGTGTTTGTACACATGTCCACAATGGGAAGAGTTCAGGATTGGGGTGTGTGTGCGTGCATGTATGCGGAATGGAAAGATTTCAAGACTGTTGCAGGATGGCAGTTTGCAGGTTTGCATGGTACAGAGCCCCAGAGAGGTGTGTGTTTGTATGTGTGTGTGTGTGTATATGCACAATGGAAAGAGTTCAGGAATGGTGTGTGTGCGTGTGTGTGTGTGTGTGTGTGTGTGTGTGCACAATGGAAAGGGTTCGGGATTGTCCCGAGATGGCAGTTTGCAGGATTGCATGGTGAAGCGCCGTGGGGAGGGGGGTGTGTCTTTGTGTGTGTGTTTGTGTGTGCACGTGTGCACAATGGAATGAGTTCAGGATTGCTGCAGATGGGCAGTTTGCAGGGTTGCATGGAGCAGCACCGCTGGGAGAGGGTTAAATCGATTGTATAGATGCAGCCTTGCCCCGGCCAGGCCTCGAGATCAGGGGCCGCTGTTTCAAATCTGCTAAAGCATCAAAGTTGCTATCCAGACAGTAACGTGGAGGTTTAGGACAGCGGCCCCCACCGACCCTGGTGCTGTTGGCAAACTGGGATGCATTCCATGGGGATCCTCGGGAATTCGAATCTCTGCAGATATTACTTGTTTTGGCATCTGGAATTGTGATCTCAGCAGATGTTATGTTTCTCTACTCTCTCTCCACCCCCCAGATTTCCATAAAAATCTAGGGAAAATAATAAAATAAGAACGGGGGGGGGGCGGCAAAGACCTTGGGCCTTATCCGTGTTTCCAGTCAAGGAATAAAGATATATGATGTGTTGTTTGTGTGGTATCTGTGTGTCTGTGTATGTCTGTGTTAGACATGTGTGTCAGTGTCACTATGCATTTGGCTGTGTGTCTATATATTAGTTGTCACTCTGTGCATGTGGCTGTGTGTCTGTTTATGTCTGTCTATATTTCTGTGTGTGTTCATGTGTCTGTGAGAATGTGTCAATGTATGTTTGTTTCTCTGTGTGTCTGTGTACGTCTGTGTATGCGCATATGTCCCTGTGTCTGTAAATGACTGTGTGTGTGGATATGTGTGGGTATGTGTGTGATATGTGTGTGATATGTGTGATATGTGTGTCTGTAAATGACTGTGTGTGTGGATATGTGTGGGTATGTGTGGATATGTGTGGGACTGTGTGTGTGGATATGTGTGGATATGTATTCCTCTTTTTTTTTTTTTTTTTTTTTTAAATTTTTTCGCGAAGGGACAAGCTGGAGGGACAGGGACAGACTGACAAATTTTCGTGCTCACGTGTCTGTCTTACCATGATCGGCGACATACCATCATCCAGTACCCATCCCTCCACCCGTGCCCATGCTCCACCGCCCCTATCCAGGCCCTGCTTCTCTATTTTGTTCTGTCGGTGTTCAGGGTGGACTCTGTCGCTCGCTTGCTTGCTTGTTTGTTGCTTGCTTGTTGGCTGGCTAGCTTGCTGGCTTGCTAGCTTGCTGGCTTGCTAGCTCGCTTGCTTGCTTGCTCGCTTTCTTAGCTTTGCTGGCTTGCTTATTGACATCAACTCACGTATTTTTTTTTTTTTTTTAATGTAGTCATTATGACACGATTCCATGAGTCAGGATGCACTCTTTTCCTTGCCGGCTTGCTGGCTGGCTGGCTGGCTGGCTGGCCGGCCGGCTGGCTTTCCTCTTTTTCTTTTTTTTTTATATAATTTTTTTAAATAATTTTTTTTTTCACGATGGATCACCGGGAGGCACAGGGACAGACTGACAAACTTTCGTGCTCCCGGGTCCGTCAGACCATGACCCGGGAGGGAGTGAGTGCGTACCCGTCCGTCCAACCGTGCCCGTGCTCCACCAGCAACATCCAGGCCCTGCTTTGCCTCTTTGGTCCTGTGTGCGCTCGGGATGTACTCTTTGCCTGCCCGGCTGGCTTCTCTCTCTCTCTCTCTCTCTCTCTCTCTCTCTCTCTCTCTCTCTCTCTCTCTCCCTTCCCCTCCCTCCCTCCCTCCCTCCCTCCCTCCCTCCCTCCCTCCCTCCCTCCCTCCCTTAAACCTATTTTTTTAATAAATAGCTTTTTTATGTATATAATTCTCTATTTGGTCCTGTCGGTATCTCCTCAGGATGTACTCTTTTCCTTGCCGGCTTGCTGGCCGGCCGGCTGGCTGGCTGGCCGGCCGGCTGGCTTTCCTCTTTTTTTTTTTTTTATCATTTTTTTTTTAATAAATTTTTTTCACGATGGATCACCGGGGAGGCACAAGGACAGACCGACAAACTTTCGTGCTCCCGGGTTTGTCAGACCATGACCCCGGGAGTGAATGAGTGAGTGAGTGAGTGAGTGAGTGAGTGAGTGAGTACCCGTCCGTCCACCCGTGCCCGTGCTCCACCAACAAGATCTAGGCCCTCCCTGCTTTCTTCTTTGGTCCTGTCGGCGCTCGGGATGTACTGTTTGGCTGGCAGGCTGGCTTCTCTCTCTCTCTCTCTCTCTCTCTCTCTCTCTCTCTCTCTCTCTCTCTCTCTCCTATCTCTTTATTTTATTTTATTTTATTTATTTATTGAATCACCGTGGGAAAGGTTACAAAGCTTTCAGGTTTAGGTCTCAGTCATGCAAATATCAAACACATTTCGCTGTAACAATACTTATTTTTTACCATGAAGAATCCCAATAAAACCCCACCCCCACCCCTCCCAGTCCCTGTGGGGCAGATGAATTCTAGGTTAACACTCTATCTGCTTTGATTAGATTCATTGTTTCAATAAAAGATTCACCACTATGATTTAGAGTTTACCCCCCCCCCCCCCGCCCCAATCAGACATGCATGCCGAAAAAGCATTGTGAAGTGATTTGCTTTCTACAGCTGGGTTCAAGAATTAAATGTTGGTTTTGGAGTTCTGCTATTTTACTTATTGACCCTGGAAGTATTTCTACTGAAAGTCAGATAGTTAAGAAATTGGTTTCTGTGCTCTGGAGTCGTGGCCGTGCTGGAGAGCCACTAGTGGGGGGGCAACTGGTGGCCTCGGTAGGGCGTGAAGGGCGGACCGAAACGCCCCCCCTCCCCATGTCTCTCCTATTTCTTTAATAAATCTTTTTTTTAATACAAAATTTTCTTTTTGGTCCTGTCGCTACCTCCTCAGGATGTACTCTTTTCCTTGCCGGCCGGCTGGCTTTCCTCTTTTTTTTTTTTTTTTTTTTTTTTTTTTTTTAATTTTTTCGCGAAGGGACAAGCTGGAGGGACAGGGACAGACTGACAAATTTTCGTGCTCACGTGTCTGTCTTACCATGATCGGCGACATACCATCATCCAGTACCCATCCCTCCACCCGTGCCCATGCTCCACCGCCCCTATCCAGGCCCTGCTTCTCTATTTTGTTCTGTCGGTGTTCAGGGTGGACTCTGTCGCTCGCTTGCTTGTTGCCTGCTTGTCGGCTAGCTTGCTAGCTTGCTTGCTTGCTTGCTAGCTTGCTTGCTTGCTTGCTTGCTTGCTTGCTTGCTTGCTTGCTTTTGCTTGCTTGCTTTTGCTTGCTTGTTTTTGCTTGCTTGCTTGCTTGCTTGCTTGCTTGTTTGCTTGCTTGCTGGTTTGCTTGCTTGCTTGCTTGCTTGCTTGCTTGCTTGCTTGCTTACTCGCTTGCTCGCTCTGCTGGCTTTGCTGGCTTTGCTGGCTTGCTTATTAACATGAACTCACATTTTTTTTTTTTAAATGTAGTCATTATTTTTTTGGACAAACCGGCAGGCTACCGAATGTCATCTGCCCACACCGCAGAGTCTGGCAAACTCCCCGTGGCGTACCCAAATATATGTCAAATACCAGTCACAAGGATGGGTCTCATTCCCCTAAGCCCGACACAGCCTTGAATATGGCACTTTTTAAAAAATCTCAGGCTGGGGCCTGCTCAAGGCAAGCGAGCTTGCTTGCTTGCTTGCTTGCTCGCTCGCTCGCTCGCTCTGCTGGCTTTGCTGGCTTGCTTATTGACATGAACTCACATTTTTTTTTTTAAATGTAGTCATTATTTTTTGGACAAACCGGCAGGCTACCGAATGTCATCTGCCCACACCACAGAGTCTGGCAAACTCCCCGTGGCGTACCCAAATATATGTCAAATACCAGTCACAAGGATGGGTCTCATTCCCCTAAGCCCGACACAGCCTTGAATATGGCACTTTTTAAAAAATCTCAGGCTGGGGCCTGCTCAAGGCAAGCGAGCTTGCTTGCTTGCTTGCTCGCTCGCTCGCTCGCTCGCTCGCTCGCTCGCTCGCTCGCTCGCTCTGCTGGCTTTGCTGGCTTGCTTATTGACATGAACTCACTTTTTTTTTTTTTAAATGTAGTCATTATTTTTTGGACAAACCGGCAGGCTACCGAATGTCATCTGCCCACACCGCAGAGTCTGGCAAACTCCCCGTGGCGTACCCAAATATATGCCAAATACCAGTCACAAGGATGGGTCTCATTCTCCTAAGCCCGACACAGCCTTGAATATGGAACTTTTTAAAAATCTCAGGCTGGGGCCTGCTCAAGGCAAGCGAGCTTGCTTGCCTGCTTGCTTTTCTTTCTTTCTTTCTTTCTTTCTTTCTTTCTTCATTGTCGAATTATTTTAATCTCATTTTATTTTTTTCGAAGGACATGCCAATGGACTCATAGAAACAAACTTCAGGCAAAGGTTGGGGAGAAAGATCAGTCACACTCGTACTCTAAGTCTTGGAATCAAAGGGCGCATGCTTTTGCTTTCTTTGGCTTGCTTTTGCTGCAAGTGTGTGTTGGGGGCGGGCGGGGGGGGGGGGGTGGCGGGGGATGAAAGCCAGTGCCTGCGATCAAGCTGAAGCCTCTCTTTTAAATCTATCTGAGATGCTTGCAGGACTTTCCTAGGAAACCCCCGCCCGAATTCTCTAGCCGGAGGGTGGCGGGGGGGGGGGGGGGGCGCTTTTCGGGTGGGGGTGGCGGTGGGGGAGAGAAGGAGAACGAGAACGGACAGGAAGGAACGGACACGGCGGGGAGGGGAGGGGAGGGGAGGGGAGGGGAAGGCGGCGGGAACCATCTCGGTGGGCGGTGGCCATGGTCGTGGCGGCCCCAGAGCTTCCCGGGAGTTGTGGTCCTTGAACCAGGGTTTTGGTTTCATTTTCCTTCAAAAAAATCAATCAATCAATCAATCACAAAGATCCGTGTGCTCAGAGGCCAGAGGGAACCTGACTCCAAGCCGGCGGGCCCGGTCGCCTCTTTTTGCATGACAATTGCCGCCCGCCCGGGGGGGCTCCGGGGCTCCGGGGCTCCGGGGCTCCCGGGCTCCCGCCGTTCCGCCCCGCCCCGCCCCGCCCCGCCCCGCCCCCCCCACGACCGTCCAGCCCGCCCAGAGGGTGAGGGCGGGGGAAGAGGAAGAGATGCCGCTCTCTGTCGGTATCTTCCTTGGAGATAAGATCTGCTAAGCGCTCTTGGGTGGGTGTAGGCTTTGGACAAGCACCTCAGAGGTGGGGTTGGAATGGGAGGTGGTAGGGTGGGTGACCTCTTTCAGCTTGTCGCTGGCGGGCGGGGGAGGGGAGCAGGAGAAAGGGGAGCAAGAGAAAGGGAAAACCGCGGCTCGGGAGAAAACTCCTCCCTCCTTCCTGGGCACTTCAAGAAACAGCCTTCGTGGAGGCCAAATCAATCCTCCTTGACTCTGCGGCCCTGGTTTTCTCGATGTAAAGACCCGCCCCCTCCGCCCCCTCCGCCCCCCCCACGCCTCCCCCTCCCCCGTGGGCTGATCAAGTGACACAAAGCCTGGGGAGAGGTGGGGCGGGGGGGGGGGGGTGCGAGGGCGGTGGTGGTGGTGGTGGTGGTGGTGGTGGTGGTGGTGGTGAAGGAGCTTTGGTGAAGATGCAGTAGCTTCAAAGTACTGTGAACAGAAAACACGTATCATTGATAAAATTCCCCGGGGGGGGGGTGGGGGGGGGAAGGAAACCATGGCACTTTTTTTTTTTTAAATTTTATTGACTCACCTGTGAGATCTTTACAAGCTTTCATGTTTGGGGGACAGTCACACAATGATCAAACACCCATCCCTCCACCAGTGCACATTTCCCACCACCAATATCCCGGGCATTATAACCCCGCCTACACACACACACACACACACACACACACACACACACACACACAGAGGCACACACCCTCCCCCTGCCTCCCTGCCTCTGTGGCAGACACATATTCCCCATTCTCTCTCCCTCACCCTCTCCCTCTCCCTCTCCCCTCTTTTCGGGGTTTATGCTTTGCAATACAGACACTGAGAGGTCATCATGTTTGGCCCTTTTTCTACTTTCAGCACACATCTCCCATCCCGACCGGTTCCTCGAGCCATCATTTTCTTCGGGATCCAAGATCCTTCGTACCCAATAGGCCAAATACCAGTCATAAGGATGGGTCTCATTCTCCACCGCCCCTATCCAGGCCCTGCTTGCTCCTCTATTTGGTTCGGTCGGTGGTCAGGGTGGACTCTGTCGCTCGCTTGCTTGTTGCCTGCTTGCTTGTCGGCTGGCTTGCTTGCTTGCTTGCTTGCTTGCTCGCTCGCTCGCTCGCTCGCTCGCTCGCTCGCTCGCTTGCTTGCTTCCTTGCTTGCTTGCTTGCTGGCTTGCTCTGCTGGCTTGACTGGCTTGCTTATTGACATGAACTCACTTGTTTTTTTTTTTTTTAAATGTAGTCATTATTTTTTGTAGTCTCATTCTCCTAAGCCTGAAACAGCCTTGAATAGGGCACTGTTTCAAAATCTCAGGGTGGGGCCTGCTCCAGGCAAGCGACGAACAACAGGATGGTCGTGGTCGTGGTCGTATTGGTTATTTATTTAAATAAATACGTACTCTTTCTTGCTGAATGAGTGATTTCCATGACCCCTTGGAGTGCCAGGGACCGAACCTGGGTCCACAGCCACCCAAGGCCAGCCATACTCAGGCCAAGCAGCTCGCCTTTCCACGGACTGAGAAGTCTCCATACTGGCTCCACCAGGCTGAAACGGACATCATTCGGACCAGCAGCGAATTCTCCAAATCCTTTTCGTGTCCCTATTCCCTATTCACGGCCGTGAGGGAGGGAAGAGGGACACGAAAAGGATTTGGAGGGTTTGCGGGGATTTGGAGGCTGGAGCGCTAGCAAAGCGGCAGGGCGTTTCCCTGCCACTCAAGCCGCCGCCGCAGCGGGGGGGGGGGGGGGGGGGGGCCGCCTGCCTTGCCGGCTTCAACTCCTCCGCCCCTCCCTCCAGGGCGAACGTGCCACCTCTTGACAGGCACCCCTGTCAAGAGAAACTTCCCTTCTCTCTTCCAGCTGCCTTCTCCCCTTGGCTCATGAGGCAGGCTTCCAGCTAGGGAGCAATCTTCTCGTGCCGGCCGGCCGTGTATCTGCTCTCCTTAGGTGCGAGCCTCATGGGATGTGGTTGGACCCTCCACCCACGAGTGCAGTCCTTCTCCGGCTGTCCCTCTCTTTCTGACTCATTTCACTTAGCATGAGACGCGCTGCGCGTCTATCCACGGACTCGTACGTACTCTTTTTGCTGGCTGGCTCGCTTGCATGCTTGCTTGCTTCCTTCTTGGCTTTTGCTTGCTTGCTTGCTTGCTTGCTTGCTTGCTCGCTCGCTCGCTCGCTTACGGTTGCTTGTTTTTCTTTTTATACATACGTACACACGTACGTACGTACGTACATATGTATGCGTGTATATTATATATATGTGTACATATATATGTATTTTTTTTTTTATAAACGTCTTGAATGAATCGCCGTGAAGTACAGGGACAAACGGACAAAACTTTCTTCCCTCCCCCCGTCCCTCCCCATCCCTCCGTCTTCCCTCCGTGTCCATCTCCAGAGATTCCAACCGGGGTCACGGGGTGCAAGCTGCCCATAGTTCACGTGTGGCACAGGTGCCTGACTTGACTCCCGTTCTATTTTTTTTTTTTCTGCCATCCGGACCCGGACCCCTCGGCTATGTCCCCAGCCTCACGTGTCCCTTAGGTTCGTGGTGTCACGGCTCCATCTCGAGGTCGTTTTAAAACGCATTAAGCCACGTGAAACACGCACTCGCGCACGCACCCACCCACCCACCCACTCACTCACGCCCGCCCGCCCCCGCAACACCACCGCTTCACAGTGACCGATTCGGGAAATGGTGAAGAGAAACGAGCGGGTGGTCGTGCGCTCTCTCGATGTGGGCGCCGCCGCCGCCGCCGCCGCCGCCGCCGCGCCACACTGCACAACGTCCTGCATTTAGCTTCGCGAGTGGCCACGACTAGGGTGTGCTCGTTCCCGAGGGTGCCCGTTCGCCCGAGAGGGCCACGGTGCCGGTTCCTTGGTGGAAATCTCCACGAAACTCCGCCGGGGCGAACCCGAACCGCTCCTTTCTGCGGACCCAGCTCCGATGATTTCCTAGAGCCGCTTCATGTCTCACGCCACCGCCGCCGCCGCCTGCCGCCGCATCTTCTTGTTGTCCCCAGGGAGGGAGCCGGGGAACAACGAACCGGAACGCTCTTTCTCTCTCTCTCTCTCTCTCTCTCTCTCTCTCTCTCTCGGGTTGCGTCGCCTATTCCTCCAAGGAGGTTGGCCCCTGACAGACGGACGGGTCCTCCCCGGTCTTTTCGTCAAGTTCATCGGGATTGGGTGGATCTTCTGAGCTCTGGGTGCCTTGTCCATCCAGTCCGCTGTGAACCCCAAACAGGCACGCAGAGGCCGAAAGGGAGACGGAGATGGACACGGACGCACGCACACAGACACAGAACAGGCAGGCGGGCCCGCGCGCTCAAACACACGCACTGAGTGGTGGGGGGTAGTTTTAGTTTGTGGGGGTGGGGGGGAATTGTCCTCCTCTCCATCCCCAACGGCCCTGCCTGTTTCTCGAGGGGAGGGAGGGGCGGTGGGATTTAGTTTCCCTCCACAGGAGTCGCGCGGGGCGGGGTGGCGATCGATCGCGCTGAGGTTGCTCGGGCGCCACCTGCCGTCCGCTTTTCTACGGCGCCGGAGCTCCTCTGGGCTGACGGGAGCGATTCGCTCGCACTGCCCGAGGCGGCGTTCCAGGATGTCGGCGTCCGAGTCGACTTCGGGCCCGCTGTCAAGGCGCCACCTCGCGAGGAGCGACGGTGGAGATTGGAACTGCAGGTTCTTGAGGGAGGCCGTGTTGCCTTCGCAGCCGGGTGCCGGCGCCGGGGCTGGCTGCCCGGGCGGGTCGACCAGCACCCCGGCGGCGGGTGGCGCCGTAGCTCCAGGGTCGGCAAGCGGCCCGGAGCGGGGCCGAGGGACGGGCCGGGCCGGGCCGGGCCGGGCGCGGGGCGGCCCGGGCGCGCGGCCCGGCGCTCGGCCGGCGGGTGACGCGGAGCTAAGCCCCGGGGCCGGCAGCGGCCCGGAGCGGGGCCGAGGGCCGGGCCAGGCGCGGGGCGGCCCGGGCGCGCGGCCCGGCCCTCGGCCGGCGGGTGCCGCGGAGCTAAGCCCCGGGGTTGGCAGCGGCCCGGAGCGGGGCCGAGGGCCGGGCCGGGCCGGGCGCGGGGCGGCCCGGGCGCGTGGCCCGGTCCTCGGCCGGCGGGTGCCGCGGAGCTAAGCCCCGGGGCCGGCAGCGGCCCGGAGCGGGGCCGAGGGCCGGGCCGGGCGCGTGGCGGCCCGGGCGCGTGGCCCGGTCCTCGGCCGGCGGGTGCCGCGGAGCTAAGCCCCGGGGCCGGCAGCGGCCCGGAGCGGGGCCGAGGGCCGGGCCGGGCGCGGGGCGGCCCGTGCGCGCGGCCCGGCCCTCGGCCGGCGGGTGCCGCGGAGCTAAGCCCCGGGGCCGGCAGCGGCCCGGAGCGGGGCCGAGGGCCGGGCCGGGCGCGGCGCGGCCCGGGCGCGCGGCCCGGCGCTCGGCCGGCGGGTGCCGCGGAGCTAAGGCCCGTGGTCGGCAGCGGCCCGGAGCGGGGCCCGGCCCTCGGCCGGCGGGTGCCGCGGAGCTAAGCCCCGGGGCCGGCAGCGGCCCGGAGCGAGTTGGGTCTATGGCTGCCCGAGCCCGTGGACGCCCTTGCCCGTGGCCGTCCTTGTGCCCGCTTGAGCCCGTGTCGTGTAGCTCTAGGGTCCGCAGCAGTTCGGAGCGGGGTGGGGGATGGCGATCCCGCTGAGGTTGCTCGGGCGCCACCTGCCGTCCGCTTTTATATGGCGCCGGAGCTCCTCTGGGGTGACGGCAGCGTTTCGGTTTCACTGCCCGAGGCGGCGTTCCAGGATGTCGGCGTCCGAGTCGACATTGGTCCCGCTGTCGAGGCGCCAGCCCGCGAGGACCGGCGGTGGAGCTTGGAACTGCAGGCTCTTGAGGGAGGCTGTGTTGCCTTCGCCGGCGGGTGCCGGCGCCGGGCCTGGCTGCCGGGGCGGGTCGACCAGCACTCTGCCGGCGGGTGCCGCGTAGCTAGCTAGCTCCAGGGTCCTCGGCGGCTCGGGAGCGGGGCCGGTGGCCGGCGCGAGAGGGGGGCGGCCCGGGCGTGTGGCCCGACCCTCGGCCGGCGGGTGCCGCGTAGCCAGCTCCGGGGTCCTCAGCGGCTCGGAGAGGGGCCGATGGCCGGCCCGAGCGCGAGGCGGCCCGGGCGCGTGGCCCGTCCCTCGGCCGGCGGGTGCCGCGTAGCTAGCTCCAGGGTGCGCAGCGGCTCGGAGCGGGGCCGGTGGCCGGCGCGAGAGCGGGGCGGCCCGGGCGTGTGGCCCGACCTTTGGCCGGCGGGTGCCGCGTAGCCAGCTCCGGGGTCCTCAGCGGCTCGGAGAGGGGCCGATGGCCGGCCCGAGCGCGGGGCGGCCCGGGCGCGTGGCCCGTCCCTCGGCCGGCTTGAGCCCGCGCCTCGTAGCTCCAGGGTCGGTCCGCAGCGTCTCGGAGCGGGGCCGATGGCCGGGCTGAACGCGTGCCGCCCTTGGCCGGTCAGCGGGCGGTGCATCGGTGCACGGTGACGGGGTCCGGCCGTGAGCCCGTGGGGGCGCCTGGTCCGCGGCCCCGAGAAGGAAGAGGACTTAGTTTTGTTTGATTTCCCGCCGCGGTGTTTCTGGGCTTCTGACTCTATCCCCTTAGCCTTCCCGAGCTGGCTTTGACCTCCGGGCCGCCGCCGCCGCCGCCGCCGCCGCCGCCGCCGCCGCCGCCGCCGCCGCCGCCGCCGCCGCCGCCGCCGTGGGGTCGTCGCGTGGCTTCGGGCGCAGCTTCGACCATGCCGAGTCACGGGGTCGACCAGTTGTCCCGTGGAGCTCCGGGACTCGGGGCGATGGGGCTCTCCTGGGTGCCAGTTGCCGGGTCCCTGTTCCAGAGGTGCGGCGGGAAGATGCAGATCGGTCCCGTTTCCGACATCGGTCCTTTTCCCGTGCGACGGGACCGGTTTGGACCGCGAGATGTGTGCTGACACGCTCTCTCTCGGTGGCTCTCTGCCGTGAGGATCGGGACCGTCGTTCCCCCGGGTGCGTGTGGGATGGTCGGGGCCTGTCTTGAGGACTTCCTCCCTGGCCTCCCGCCGCTCGAGCCGCCCGCCTGGGCCCTGTGCGCCGGCTCTCGCGTGCACCTGGGGGCAGTGTCCCAGCCGTGGCTGTCAACCTCCGGCCTAAGGCGCCCGAGTTCAGCCCGGCGTCCGCGGCCCCGATGTGAACGGACCTCCCCCAGTCCCGCGGGCCCCCGTGCCCGCTGCGTGTCAGGCAGTCTCGCTCTCGTTGGAGGGGGTTGTCCGGTCGGGGTCCGGAATCACCCCGAGGTCAGAAGGGTGGGCAAAGGCTGAAACGGGCCTCTCCCCTCTCCGGAGGGTTGCTGTCCTTTGCTCGCTCTCCTTCGGGGTCCGGTCCCCTCCTCGTCCGGGGGGACCGGTGGCCGCTCGCTTCTCGCATCCTTTCCTTGCTGATCGATGTGGTGCTGGTGTGCTCTCCCGGGCCGGGCCTAAGCCGCGCCAGACGAGGGACGGACATTCCACGTGAATGGGACCGCTCTTCTCGTTCTGCCAGCGGGCCTCTCGCTTCTCCCCCACCTCGCGGTGGGGCGGGGCGTTCAGGGGTGCGGACCCCGGCCCGATCCCGTTCTTGCCGCTCTCCTGCTTGGTGCACAGGGAGTGGGCTTTTCGGGGTCGTCTGACACGGTGGACAACCCTCGCTCTGTCGGGACCGTCCCAGGTTCCCGTTCTCTCGAGCCGGCCCCTCCCCGCGGCGGGGTGGGGCCGCCCGGCGGTGGCGCGCGCTGCCGTGCCTCAACCGGCCCTCGGTGGTGCCCCTGGAGCGCTCCAGGTCGTCCTGTCAGGTGCCTGAGGCCGAGCCGGTGGTGCCGTTTCCCCGTCACCTGGCTTCGCGGTCCTGCCCTCTTGGGGCTCTCCTCGTTCGGTGGTGTTCCCCTCTGGGGGTCGAGCCGGTCGTTGTTTGTCACACGGGAGTCGCCTTGCCGTTCGCCCCCTTGCGGCCCGCCGCTTGGGTCGTGGGCGGTTGGGCGGCCTCCGTTTCTCGGGCGCGTGCCCGCGTGCCTCGCATTAACTGGCTCTCGCGCACGCGGGGCGCGTGAGCGGCGGCGGTGGGTTGTCGTTGTGCCGGGCTCTGGGAGACGAGGTGGCCCCCCCCTTGGGGGCTCTCTCTCGCTCTGTCCGGGGTTTCCGCTCCTCTCCCGTTGCGGGGGCGGAAGCCGGTCACCCGCCGTGGTGGGCGGGGGCCGTCTGCCGGGTGCTGCGGAGGGGCGGCGGGCCCTCCCGCGGACCCAGCACACAACGGACCTGACCGCGGACGCTCACGCTTCTGGTCGGTCTCGCTTCGGCGGGGCTCGGCCACCGGACCACTACGGCAGACCCCCCCCACTCGAGTCGGGGGAGCCCGGAGAAGCGGGGCAGCCGGCCTAGGTCGGGGGGCGGCGCCCCCTCGGCGGAGAATACTCCTTCTCTAGCGATCCGAGAGGGTGCCTTTGGGGTACCGGATCCCCCAGCTGCTGCCCCTCCTCTACCTGCGCTGTCAGCCACCGGTAGCAGAGCCTGCCCTTCCCCGCCGCCCTGTGGCGGGGAGAGGCTTCCGCCGTCATTCCCCCCAGACGTGGGGGGGGTGCCGAGCGCCCTCGCTCTTTGCCTACCGCGGCCCGCGCCTCCCCCCGTCGGGGGAGGGTCCCGCCGGGCCGAGCCGGCGTCCCGGCGTCGGGGCGTCGCGTCGGTGGTCGGGGCTCGGATGGGCCCGTGTGTGCGCGGTCGGAGAAGACGGGCGTGTGCGCGGGTATGGTCTCGCTTCCTGGACCCGACCTATGCCCGCGCGATCCCCCGCTCTGCCCCGCGGGAGCCGTGCTTCCCGTGGGGGGGGGACGACACGCTGTCCGCTCCCGTGTCTGTGTGTGCCGCAGCCGGCGGTGGTGCTGCGGAGCCCGGCTTCGGGGTGTGCGTGCTCTCGGCCCCCAGCCGAGCGAGACGCTCTCGCGCGGTCCGCGCGGTGGCGTGCCCCCGAGTGACTGGACGTTGCCGTCTGGGTACCCGGACCCTCCGGCAGGACTCGGATGGGCAGAGGGAAGAGGAAGAGCGGTTTGTGGAGGCTCTGGGCGCCGTCGGCCTTCCCTGCCTCGCGTTGGGGCTGGGGAACGGGTGTCGGTGGTTGGCGCTGGACCATCCGGGTCCCCGCCGGTCGGGGCACCGCGGTGCCGTGCGCGGCTGTGGCTTCCGTGGTGGAGCGCGCGTCGGTGGGTCGGCCGTCGGGCCGGCCGGCGTCCCGGGCGTGGGTGCGGGACCGCCCTTGGTCGTTGGGCGGTGGGATTCCCGTGCAGAGTTTTCCCGGTGGCCCGGTCGGTCCCGGCGGCGGGCGCCTCCCTCTCGCGTTTTCCCCTCGGAGCCCACCCGGCGCGTGTGCTGCGTTGCCCCGGCCCTCGCGGGCCCGGACCCCCCGGCCCCTCGGGCCCCTCCCCAGGGGAGGCTGTGTGCCCGTGCGGAGCCCGGTGGTGCTTTGGCCCCCGTGTTCCCCCTCGCGTGGGGGTCGCCCGTCAGCGGCGTCCGCTCTCTCGCCCGGTGCAGGTCGTGCCCTGCCCCCTGCCGGTCTCGCCGTGCCTCTGGAGCGGCTGACCCCTCCCAGAACGGGCCTCGTTTAGCCCGGAGGGGTCGGTCGGAGGCACGTGCGTCGAGCGGCGGGGGGTGGGCGTGCGTCTCACCGGTGTCGGGGGTGTCGGTCTCGCCGTCGGCCGGTGACCTCCGCG
>NW_026606202.1:35000-252886 GCF_029834395.1 Sorex fumeus
GAGAGCGCGGAGCGCTCGCGCCGCCGGGGTTCCCGCGGCCGCCACGGTGCTTCTCGGTCCCCTCGGGGGTCGATCCTCGCGCCGCACGCGGCCGTCCGGGTACGGGCAGGTCGGGGGGCGGTGCGCCCCGGGTCTTTCGCGGGGGCGGGACTCGTCCCGTCCCCCCCGTGGCCCGCCTCCGCGCGCGGTCACCCTCCCTCCCCCCGCGGGGGGAGGGGGGCCCGCGCGCGGTCTTCCGCGCGCCCCCCGTCCCGGCCGCGGCCGGCTCGCCGGCCCCGACCCGGTGGCCCCGAGGGGGTGGCTCCGCGTGGCGGTGTTTACACCATGTGTGTCTGTGTATATATCGGCATGTCTCTGTATGTGTGCATGTGTGTCTGAGTCTGTGTATTTGTCTGTTCTATGTGTGTCTAAATTTGTAAATGTGTATTTCTGTGTTTACATTTGTGTGTCTCTGCATGTGGGTGTTTATGCATTTGTTTTGTGTGTCTGTGTTGGTATACATTCGTTTATAAGGCGTGCATGGTGTATGTGTCTAGTTGATAGTGTCTGTGTTTCAATGTATATATCTGTGTGTCTCTGTATATGACTGTTTGTATAAGTGTCTGTGTCTATATGTGTTTGTATCTATCTGAGTGTATAGCACAGCGGGTAGGGCATTTGCCTTGCACGCTGCCAACCCAGGGTCGATTCCTTCGCCCCTCTTGGAGACCCCGGCAAGCTACCGAGAGCATCTCACCCGCACGGCAAAGCCAGGCAAGCTGCCCATGACATATTCGGTATGCCAAAGACAGTAACAACAGGTCTCACAATGGAGGCGTTACTGGTGCCCGCTCAAGCAAATCGATGAACAATGGGAGGAGAGTGCAGTGGCTGTGAGTGTGTACATGTGTGTCTTTCTGCATGCGTGGATATGCATCTGTGTGTGTCTGAGTGTGCTATTGATGTCTGTGTTTCATGACTGGGCACATGTGTATCTGTATCTATATGTGTGTTTCTTTGTGTGTACATGGGTGTGAGTCTGTGTATATGTCTGTGTTGGGTGTGAATATGTGTCTGTTATAAGTCTGAGTTTGCCTATGTCTGTGTGCACATATTTGTGTCTGTGTGTATATGTGTCTGTGTGTGTTGGTGTAACTGTATGTGCGTGTTTTTGTGTCTGTATTTTTGTGTGTCTCTCTGTGTGCATGTGTTTGTGTATATTCTGTGTATACATGTCTGTATTCACATGTGTGTGCCGCTGAATATGTATTGTATCAGTGTGTCTATGATGTACTTGTGCATATGCCTCTGTGTGTCTGTGTGTGTATATCCATATATACATACATACAGACATATCCGTATCTGCTTATATATCCATATGTCTGTTTGAGTCTCTGTGTATACAATTGTGTATGTCTGTGCATACTTCCGTGTGTCTGTGTGTGCATGTATGTGTCTATGTATCTGTCTGTTTCTACGTCTATTTGTGTGTCTGCGTGTATCTCTGTATGTGTGTCTCTTTTGTGTGCATGTGCATTTGTTGTATGTCAGCATTATTGTGTGCATACAGTGTCTATGAGTTTCTGTATGTATCTGTGTCTCTCTTCACATATGCATCTGTGTATATGTCTGTGTGGCTGTCTGTATGTCTGTGCATGAGTGTATGTCTGTGAATACGTGTCTCATTGGGTGTGGGACTGTACAGCTGTGTGTGTGTGCACACATGGGTGTGTTTCTGTGTGTAAGTCTGTATGTGAATCATGTGTCTCTGTGTGTCTATCTATATGTCTATGGGTTCATGTGTCTCTGCTCCTATGTGTCTGTGTATGTTTGTGTCTCTGTACGTCAGTGTGCACATACGTCCACATATGTCTGTGTTATATATCTGTTTCTCTGTGTCTGTGTCTATGTCTCTCTGTATATGCGCATGTGTGTGAGTTTATGTAGACATCTTTGTTGTCTACATCTTTGTGTCTGTGCGTGTGTGGGTGTGTCTGTGTGTGACTGTGAATGTCTATATGCTTGTGCCTGTGTATGTCTGTGTGTCTCCGTGAATGTGTCTATGATTGTGCCACTGTATGTCTGTGTGTATTTGTGTGTGTGCGTATCTGCGTTGTGTATATACTATGTGTGACTGTGTGAATTTGTCTATCTGTGTGTGTCTGTTTATGTCTGTGTATGTCTAGGTGAGCATGTGCGTGTGCACTGTGTGTGTTTCTATATATGTCTGTATTGTTTCTCTGTGCTCATGTATTTTACGTGGAAGTCTGTGCCTCTGGACGTGTGTGGGGAATGTTTTTCTGTGCATATGTCTGTGTGACTACCTGTTTGTGTGTCTGTGTACATAAGTGTATGAGTCTGTGTGTGTGTCTGTGTGCACTTGTGTATTTGTAACTTTGAATCTCTAGAAGTATGTGTGTTGATGTGTGTGTCTGAGTGTCTGAGATTCTGTATTCATGTCGGTGTAAGTGTATGTACGTGTCTGTGTGTGCATGTCTGTGTCTCTTTGTGTGCACGTGTGCTCCGGGTGTGTCTGATGATGTCTATATCTCTGTGTGCGAGCGTGCCTGTATGTGACTGTGTCTGTGTCTATAACCGATTGTGTCTACCTTATGTCTGTTCGTGTCTGTTTGGGCATAGGTTGTATGTCTGTGTACACATTTATGTGAGTCTATGTGTGATTGTGCCTGCACGTGTTATGTATATATTATGTGCCTCTTTGTATCTGTGTACATGTTTGATTGTGTTGTGTGTCTGTTTATGTCACTGTGTGTATATGTCTGTGTGTATATATGTCTTTATGCCTGTGTGCATGTGTATACGCCTGTTTGTGTCTTTGTGTTGCACTAGATGTGTCCTGTGTATGTTTGTGTATCTATCTCTGTGTATATTTGTGTGTATATGTGTGTCTATATGTGCATGTGTGAGCCTGTCTGTACATCTGTATGCCTTCGTGTGCACAGGTAGATCAGAGTCTATATCTGTGTATGTATCTGTCTCCGTTTGTGTAAATGTCTGTGTATCTTCGTGTGTCTGTGTACATGTCTGAGTGTGTCTGTGTGTATATATGTATCTGTGTATATTTCTGTGTGCACATGTGTATATGTCGTTCAAGTCTGTCTGTGTGCATAGGGGTTTGTGACTGTTGTATCTCTGTGAATACAGTCCATGTCTCTATGTATGTGTGTTTGCGTATATATATTTAGTGTCTGTGTGTGCATGTGCGTGACTATCTGTGTATGTCTCTGTGTGTCTGTGTGTCTACCTATGTATGTGTCTTTGTATGTTTGCTGTCTGTGTGTTCTGGGTATATGTCTATGTGCATGATATGTGCATGTCTGAGTGTATGTTTGCCTGTGTTTGTATATTTACTATATGTGTATGTCTATATGCGTCTCTCCATATGTCAGTGTACCTCTGTGTGTGCACCTGTGTTTGTGTGTCTCTCAGTGTGTGCATGTATTTCTGTGTGTATGTGTGTCTCTGCATGTCTTTGTATGTCTCCATTTATGTGTATGTGATTTGTGTCTGTGCATATATCTGTGTGTATCTCTGTGCGTCACTGTGTATACGTCTATGTGTCTCTGTATATGTATTTGTGTGGCAGTGTGTGCGTGTGTGTGTTGGTATTTGTGTGTATATGTGTCTGTGCATGTTGTCGCCTGTCTCCATTTATGTGTATGTGATTTGTGTCTGTGCATATATCTGTGTGTATCTCTGTGCGTCAGTGTGTATACGTCTATGCGTTTAAGTGTCTGTGCTTACGTGTCTGTTTGCATTTATCTGTGTGTCTCTGTGTATACGATTCTGTCTCTATGTGCATGTGTGTATGCCTGTGTGTGCCAATAAATCTGTGTGTCTGTGTGCGCACGTGTGTTGACACATGTGTCCGCGTATATTTATATGTCTCTGGGTATGTATGCACATGCAAGTGTATTTGTGTGCATGTGTGTCTGTACGTTTATGTGTGTATGTGTGTTTAAGTATGTCTATATGTCTGTGTGTCTCTATATATGTCCGTTTGTATCTCCACGTCTTTGTTTGTATACGTGTCTGTGCATATTTTTGTGTATGTCTATATGTCTGTGTCTGTGTACTTGCTTGTGGGTGTTTGTCTATGTCTGTTATATATGTGTGCATGTGTCTGTGCACACGTGTGTCTGTGTGCCTGCATGTGAACAGTGTTTGAGTCTGTGCATATGTCTGTGTGTCTGTATTTGCATTTGTATATATGTCCATGTGTGTCTGTGTGTGCATCTGTATATCTGTGTTTGTGCATGTGTCTGTTTTGGCTTGTGGATGAGTGTCTGTATGTTTGTGTATGTCTGTGTCTGTATTTTCATTCTTGTGTATGTCTCCCTCTCTGTGTCTGCCTATGAGTGTCTTTAATTATGTCTGTGTGTACGTCTCTGTGTATGTGTAAATGTCTCCGTGTCTGTATGTCTGTGTGTCTGTGTTCATCTGAGTATATGTCTTTATGTCTATGTAGGTGCATATGTGTGCCTGTGTGTCTGTGTATACATATGTTTGTGTGTCTGTGTGTGTGCAAGTGAGACTCAGTCTGTTTCTATGTTTGTAAGTGTGCTATTTGGGTATGGCTACTTCTGTGTTCATGTGTGTGTCTGTGTCTCTGTGTGTATGCACGTGCATGTGCCTGTGTATATGATTGTGTGTCGGTATGTTTCAGTCTTTGTGGGCATATGTGTTCATGTTTCTGCGTGTGTGGGTTTTTGTGTATACATCTGTGTCGATATATCTCTGTGTGCAGGTGGATCTGTGTGTGTATATTTTTTTCCTGTGACTGTGTGCATGTGTTTGTTTATATCTTTGTGTGCGTGTGTCTAGGTCTATGTGTTTGCATATGTGTACGTCTGTGTATATACCTGTGTGTAGCAATCTGTGTCTGTGAATATGCCAGCGTGCGTGTCTGTGTCTGCATGTGACAGTGTGTTGGGATACAGGTCTGTATGTGCCTGTGTGTCTATCTTTATGCTATGTTTGTCTTAATATCTGTGTTTACGTCCGTGCACCTGTGCATATGTACATGAGTTTTTGTGTGCTTGTGTATATGCATGTGTGTCTTTGTTTCTGTGTATATGTTTGTGTGTACATTGTGTCCCCTGTGTCAACATTTCTCCGTGTGCCCGTGTATATGTTTGTGTGTACATTGTGTCCCCTGTGTCATCATTTCTCCGTGTGCCCGTGTATATGTTTGTGTGTACATTGTGTATTCTATGTGAACATTTCTCTATGTGTCTGTGCCTATGTGTGTGTTCAAGAGTGTGCATGTGTCTCTGTATAAATCTGCATGTGTGGTATTGGTTGTGTGTTTGTGCATGTCTATTTTTGTCCAGGTGTGCAGGTGTGTGTCTGTGTGTCTGTCTATGATCATGTATGTGTCTGTGGATATGTGTGTTTCTTTGTCTATGTCTATGTCTGTGTGTCTCTGTGTTTAAGTGTGTGTCTGTGTCCGTATATGTCTGCGTAAGTGTGTGTATCCTGAACTGTGCGTCTGTGTATATGTGTGTATATGTGTGTCTGCGTGTGCATTTGTGTGTCTGTATGTCTGTTCTGTGTATACATGCATATCTTTCTGTCCGTGTATGCATGTTTGTGTGTCTTTGTATATATCTCTGTCAGAGTGTGCCTGTGTACTTGTCTGTTGTGTATGTTTCTTCCAAATATGTGTCTTTCTCTCTGCTCTGTGAATCTATGTGCACGTGTGTGTACCTGTGTCTATGTTTGTATTAGTATGTTGTGTGTGCATTGGGTACGAGTCTCTGTATATATCTGTATCTCTGTGTTTCTTAGTGTATGTCTAGGTCTCTGTCTGTGCTGTGTATATGTCTCTGAGTGTGCCTGACTGTCTTTGTGTATATCTTTGTGTGTACATAAAAATATGTGCATGTGTGTTTCTCTGTTATATCTATACGTCACTGTGTCTGTGTCTGCATGTGTGTGTGTCTGAATATGTCTGTGTCTCCTTGTGTGTATGTTTATATGTATCTGTCTGTATGCATGTGTGTCTGTGCATGTCAGTGTGTGTACATTTCAACAAGTATATGTCTATGTGCTTATGTACGTACGTGTATATTTGTGTGTGCACGTGTGCATTTCTCTGTTGTGTATGTGTCTGGGTGTATACGTCTCTGCATCTCTGTGTCTATATCTGTACGTGTGTGTACGTGTGTCAGTGTGTGCATCTGTCTGTGTTTTTGTGCATTTGTGTGTCTGTGTATATATCTGTGTATGTGTGTGTATCTGCATGTCGTGTGCTTCTATATACTGTAAACATCTGTTTCTCTATATGTGTGTCTGTGCCTGTGCTTATGTCTATGTTTGCATATCTGCATGTTTGAGTGTCTGTGTATATGAATGTGTGTATGTCTATGTATATATCTCTCACTATATGTCTGTATCTCTGTGTCTGTGATTGTTTCTGTGTGTGAGCCTGTATATGCCTGTGATTATATGTGTGTATATGTCTGCATGTATGTGCATCTATGTGTCTGCGTATGTCTGTGTATATCTCTCTGTGTCTATATCGGTCTGTCAATGTGTGTCTGTGTTCTATGCATAATCGGCGTCTCTGTATGTGTGTGTGTGTGTCTGTATGCCAATTCTGTGTGTTTATGCATATGTCTGTGTGCTTGTGTGTGTGTTGTGTGTATCTGTGTAGAAGCCTGTGTCTCTGTATCATTGTATCTCTATATTTTTCTGTGTCTTTGTGTCTGTGTATATGTCTGTGTGAGTCTGTGTCTGTATCTCCCTGTGATTCTGCATGTGTCTTGGTATATGCCTGGATGTGTGCGTGCATTGGTTTGCCTGTGTATATATGTTTGTGTGTCTTTGTGTGTCTACCTATATGTCTGTGTGTCTATGTATCTGTAGATTTCTCACTGTGTCTGTCTTTTATGTCTGTGTGTGCATACATATGTCACTGTACATGTCTTTGAACCTATGTATAAATCTGCGTATCTATGTGTGAGTCTGTGTCTCTATTTCTGTGTCTCAGTGCGTGCGCATATGTGTGGCCCTGCGTGTCTATGGCACAGCGCCAGCAGCCGGCGGGCGGGGGCGCTCACCTCCGGCAGGGGGCACGGCCGCTGAGCGATTGGCCCGCTGCCAGGGACAACGGGCAAGGCGGCCGCAGGGGCTCGTTTCCGGGTTCCGCTCAATCCAGCAGCGGAGCCCAGCAGCGGAGACCCCAACGCCTTTGCACAGCGGAAAGCAGCACAGAGTCTCGCGAGCCGGCCCCTCCTGGCCACGCCCCCGGCACCACCCCTTTTCCCTTCTGGACCTATCCGAGGAGGCGCTCAGCGTGAGGAGGCGGGGCCTCGCGGAGGGTCGGCCCGGCCCCGTCTTTCGCGCAGGCCCGGAAGCCGGCCACAAGGGGGCGGGGCAGGGAAGCGATCCGAGCTCCTATTGGCCGGACGGAGCGCAGAAGCTGCGATGGGCATGCAGCGAGAACCCAGCACAAAATCTCGCAGCCGGCCCCTCCTGGCCACGCCCCCTGTCGCCACCCCTTTTCCCTTCTGGACCTATCCGAGGAGGCGCTCGGCGTGGGGAGGCGGGGCCTCGCGGAGGGTTGGCCAGGCCCCGCCTTCCGCGCTCGGCCAGGTAGACCGGCCGCAAGGGGGCGGGTACGAAAGGGATCCGAGCGCCTATTGGCTGGGCGGAGCACGTGAGCTGCGAGGGGCGGGGCGCTCTTGAGTGTGGCCCCGCCGCCCCGCCGGTTTTCCTTGAGGAAAGGGACTTGGGGTAGGGCTGGGGCCATAGCACAGTGGGTAGGGCGCTTGTTCTTGCACATGGCCAACAAGGGTTCAGTGCCTGGTACCCTACTTGGTTCCCTGATCTCGCCAGGCGGGATCCCTGAGCACAGAGCCAGGAGTAAGTAAGCCCTGAGCACGGCTAGATGTGACGGCTAATAATAATAAATTCAGGACACACGGCTTCAGAAGGCTCAAATAGGTCGGGTCAGGTTTGGTCCCTGGCCCTATTCAATGCAAGGAGTGCTCCCGTCACACCCGTCCTCAAGCCTAGAGTCGAGTATCCTTGCCCCATACAGCAAAATAAAGAGGAAGCAAAGTGTTAATATTGTAAGGAGGAGAGGAGGGAGGGAGGGAGAGAGAGATAGAGATAGATATATATATAGAGAGAGAGGGAGAGAGGGAGACATATATATATAGAGAGAGAGGGAGAGAGAGAGAGAGAGAGAGAGGGGGGGGCGCTGCAGAAGGTGGTGGTGGGAGGGAACCTGGGGACACTGGTGCCGGGAAATGTGCATTGGCGGAAGGATGCATGTTGGAACACCGTATGACTGAAACCCAATCAGGAACAGCTTTGTAAGGGTCTCTCTGACAGTGATGTAATTATTTTAAATCCTTAAAAAAGGAAAGACAAGAAACTATTAACACAGAAGGCTTCACCTGTAACAACCTGTAGTCATCTCTTATACAAGGCTTATACAAGGCATCTCTTAAAGGCTCCAGTGTAAGACACAACAATCTTCACACACTTTTTCCCTAAGGAAATCATTTTTGATCACTGTTAGTGAATTTTTCATAATAAACGATACGAAATAAATTATTTAGGGCCTTCTATGGGGGCAGGCTTGGATGGTGGTTGGAAACTTGGGAGATAATGGGGTGGGAAGGTGTACTGGTGGTGGGATTGCTGTTGGAATACTGACTCTAAGAAACCATTGTGAGTAGCTTTATAAAAAGAAAATAGAATGGAATAGGAAACTGCAACGGCTTGGCACTTGCGGGGAGACTGCCGGCTGGCTGTGGGCCACATGCCCCCCTCTGCTCCTCGGGATTCACTGAGTTCTCCCGTGCTCACTGTCTCGAACGCCTTTGTCAGCTCCTAGGGTCTCACATGTGGGGAGCCAGGCAGCAGCCATACTGTGTGGAATAAGTGGCCATCTAGCAGCAACTCCCTGCAGCTGCCCAGCTGACGTCAAAGCTTGGACACTGCGTGTCTGTCTCCTTGTCTCTCTCCAACACCCACCCCCACTGGACAGAGCTCAAGGGTGCCTTCGAAGTACTCCATAGTCCCCTGCCCTTCAGTTCTTCTCACTTCCTCTCGGCCCTGAACTCATCCTCCGCTTCTTTTCTTCTTCCTGCCACCACCTCCTGCTCGCCTGTTTTCTCCCTACTCCTCCTCTCCAACTCCTCCTTTTGGCTCCCTACCTCCAACTCCGCCTCCTGTTCTGATTTTGCCTCTTTTCTTTTTCCCACTCTGCCTCCCCATCTGCTGCTCTTCATTCTTCGACTTGCCTCGTCCACAAACTCATCCTCCCCTTCTTTTCTCCTTCCCGCCACCACCTCCTCCTCCGCTTGTTTTCTCCCTCCTCCTCCTCCTCCTCCTCCCCCTCCTCCTCCAACTCCTCCTTTTGGCTCTGTACCTCCAGATCCTCCTCTTGTTCTGACATCCTCCTTTTCTCTTTTACACCACTCAGTTTCCATTGTCTCCTGCTTTCCGGTTCTTGTACTTACCCTCATTCTCAAACGACTCCTCCTCTTCTCTCTTCTTTCCTCCACCACCTCCACCGCCAGTTTTCTCCCTCTTCGTCCTCCTCCTCCATCATCATCTTTTGGGTCTTTACCTCCTAGTCCTCCTCTTACTCAGGGATTCTTTTTCACCGCCTCGCCTCCTCTAGGTTGACATCTTTTCTTCCCCTTACCTCTACTCTTCTTCCACCACCCTGTCCTCCGCCTGTTTTCTTCATCTACTATGCTCTTCCGCCTCCATCGTTCTAACACCTTAGTGTTTCCTCCATTTCCGTCTCCTCTCCTACTTCCGCACCGTCTTTTCTTCCTTCAGGGTCAACTTCTCCCCATATGTTCCTGTCCCTCCCCCTCACAGATTCCATTCACAAATCCAAATTCCAATTCCCACATGCGCCCCTTCTTCTCAGGTCCCTTTCACCTTCTGGCAAAGTTCTCCTCATCATTGTCGTCCTGCTCTTCTTTTCTTCTTCCCAACACCACCTCCTCCGCCTTCTTTCTTCTTCTTCCCTCCTCCTCCTCCTCCTCCTCCTCACATCCTCCTTTTTCCTCCGTACCTCCAGTCCTCTTGTTCTGATGTTACCCATGTTCCATTTTCAACTGCAGCCCCCATAGTCCGCAGCCATTCAGTTCTCAATTCCTCTTGTCCTAGAACTCATCTTTCTCTTCTCTTCTTTTTCCCGCCACCACCTCCTCCACCTGTTTTCTCCCTCCTCCTCCTCCAACTCCTCCTCTTGGTTCCAAACCTCCTCGTCCTTGACAGGTTCTTTTTTTTTCTTTTTTGGGCCACACCTGGCGATGCTAAGGGGTTACTCCTGGCTCATGCATTCAGGAATTACTCCTGGTGGTGCTCAGGGGACCCTATGAAATGCAGGGAATCGAACCCGGGTCGGCCGCATGCAAGGCAGATGCCCTACCCGCTGTGCTATCTCTCAGCCCCTTTGAGGGGTTCTTTTTCACTGCCTTGACTCCTCTCTGCCGTCTTCTTTTCTTCGACTTACCTCTCCTCAAACTCGTCCTCTTCTTTTCTTCTTCCCTCCACCACCCCATCCTCTGCCCATTTTCTTCATCTCCTATGCTCCTCCACCTTCTCCGGATCTAACTTCTTTGTGTTTCCTCCATTTCCGTCTCCTCTTCTACTTCCGGTTCATCTTTTCTTCTTCCACGGTCTCACTCTCCCCACACATTCCATCCCTCCCCGTCACAAATTCAATGCACAAGTTCACATGTCTCTTCCCACAGACACTCCTTCTGATGTCCCCTTCATCTTCTTCTGACACATTTCTCCTCGACGTTGTCCTGCTCTACTTTTCTTCTTCCCGCCATCACCTCCTCCTCCACCTGTTTTCTCCTTCCTCCTCCTCCAACTCCTTCTTTTGGCTCCGTACCTCTAATTCCGCCTCCTGTTCTTCTGTTGCCTCCTTTCTTTTTCACCACTCTGCCTCCACTGCCTGCTGTGGGTACAGGTAGGTGTGTTTGTCCATATGTGTGTATCTGTGTGTATGTCTGGTATGTACAGGTGTATTTTAGTGTTTCTGTATATGTCTGTATATATCTTTGTGTGTCTTTGTGACCGGATGTGTGTGTATATGTCGGGGTGTTTGTGAGTCTACGTCTTTGTGTCTCTGTGTACACAAAGTATCTCTGTATATGTGTTTTGTCTAGCGTGTGCATGTGTGTCCGCATGTGTGCATATTCCTGAGTGTATATGTCTGTGTTATGTGTGTGAAAATGATCTGTGTGTATCTGTGTATTTATACATCAGTGTGCATCTGTGTGTCTGAACATATGTTCATGTGTGTCTGTATGATTGAGACCTTGCATCTATGAATATATCTGTGTCACTATGTGTCTGCCTTTATGTCTGTATGTGAGCGTGTGTGTCTCTGTCTATGTGAGTTATGTCCGTTTGTGCATATGTCTGTGCCTGTGTATGTCTAGGTGTATCTGTGTGTATATCTACGTGTTTCTCAGTAAATGTCTGTGTGTCTGTACATGTCTATGTATCTGTTAGTGTGTATGCCTGTATGTGCCGGCAAGTGCATCTGTTGTATGTCTGTGTGAGCATGTGTGTTTCTGTGTGCATGTCTGTGTGTCTATGTATATATCATGTCCCTGTGTATCTGTATGTTATGCACATGTGTCTCTGTATTGTCTGTTGTCTCTGTGTGCATTTGGTGTGTGTGTATCTGTGTTTGGCCGTGTATATTTCTGTGTGTATGCTTTTGTATCTGTGTATGCCTGTGAGTCTGTGTATAAATCTGTGAGTCTGTGTCTGAATGTGTGTGACCTTGTATGTGCCGATGTATATATCTGTTGCCTTTGTGTGTATGTTTATGTATCTGTGTCTTTTATGTATATGTCTATGTGTGCATGTCTCTGTCTATGTATGTGTGCATCTGTGTGTGTCTGTGTATGACTGTCTGTGTGTGCCCATGTGTGCGTGTCTCTGTTGTATATACCCATGTTTCTGTATGTGACTGTGCACGCATTTCTGTGTGCACGTCTATGTGTGTGTGTGTCTCTGTAATTGTCTGTGTTGTCTGTGTGCATGTGTTTCTGTATATATGCCTATGCGTCTCTGAATACTTCTGTGTGTCTCTGTTTCTGTCTATATGTCTGTGTTTTGACAATTGTGTATCACATGATCACTTGACTTCCTGTTAATTGTCGATTTGCTCGAGCGGGCACCAGTAACGTCTCCATTTGTCCCTGTCGTGTGCTAGTGTGGCCCAATGGCGTCTGAGCATAGCTGTTTTGATTCGTCTTTGGGAGACATGAATAGCGTTCTCATCCTGTTTGCGTAGGGCCCAGGTCTCTGAGGTGTATGTTAATGCAGGAAGAAGAGTGGAATCTAAGAGATGTGCCCGAAACCAGAGGTTCTTTGTCCTCTTAGCTATTTCTAAGACAATTGTGTTTGTCTGTGTAGATGTCTGTTAGTCTCTCTGTGTGTATGTGTATACTTGTGTATATATCTGAGTATCTGTTTATATGGCTGTTTGTGTCTGTGCGATGCATGTGTGTCTGTGTGTTTGCCTGTGTGTACGTGTGTCTGTACATATGTCTTTGTATGTCTTCATGTATATGTATGTGGGTTTTGTCTGTGCATGTCTGTAAGTATCTTTGTGTGTCAGTGTGTATACATCTTTGTGTCCCTGTCTATGTATTTGTGTACATGTCCACATGTGTCTGCCTATGGATCTGTTCTGTCTCTTTGTATGTCTGTATATATGTCTATATGCAAAAGGGTGTGTGTGCATATGGGTGTCTGTGTATGCCTGTGTGTATCTGTGTCTTCAAGTGTTTGTGCGAATGGGAGTATATTTATGTGCATATGTGTGTATCTATATATCTGTCTCTCTCTTTTGTATATGTCTGTGTTGTATATGTGCATGTTTGTGTGTGTTTTGTGTTATTGTTTGCATGCATGTCTGTGTCTATTTGATTATGCCTGTGTGTGCATGTCTATTTATATATCTGTGAGTCTCTGTGTGTGTCTCTGTGTGTGCATGTCTGTGTGTCTGTGTTTTTCTGTATATATGTGTAACCTAGAATTACTCCCGTGTCCCCCACTAAAAGAAAATACAACCACCTCTTGAGGAAAAAGCGACGTTTCTACCTATCTTCTGAATCAAGTTAGGAGAAGAAAGATTCGTTCAGGGGACCCAAAGGATCGGGGCTGCCGTGACAAGGAAATGGCTGCCTCTTTTCTAAACACTCTGGCATGAGGTGAGTCTGCAGTTGGGGGAGAAAGCAGGGAGACTCTGGCACACAGACCTCACTGCAAGGAAGGGACACTCAGCTCACAGCTTATAGAGAAGCTTAGAAGACGCAGTCAAGTATACGGATCGGGACTAGGGCCGGAGCTGCAAGAGAGTGGGGAAGGCGTCTGTCTGTCCTACATGCAGCAGACCCAGGTTCAATCCCCGACAACCCCCAGGACCCCCTCCTCACCAAGAGTGACTCCTGAGGAGAGCCAGCACCAAGCCCTGACCATCACCATGTATGAGCCAAAAACCTGAAATATTAATAATAATATTAAAATGTAGGAATGAGCGAAGGCACCGTGGGTAGAGTGTTTGCCTTGCACACTGCTGACCCAGGTTGGATTCCTCCTTCCCTCTTGGAGAGCCCGGCAAGCTACCAAAAGTATCTCAACCACATGCCAGAGCCTGGCAAGCTCCCAGTGGCATATTCGAGATGCGAAAAGCAGTAACAACATATCTCAAAATGGAGATGTTACTGGTGCCCGTTCAAACAAATCGATGAACAACGGGACAACAGTGTGACAGTGCAAATTTTAAATATTAAAATGTGCAAATTATTCTTTAAAATCAATGTGTAAGATTCTAAAATGGAGCCTAAATTCAGACTAGTCTCTCTTGTTTATATTTCTGGGTGTGAGTGTGTATACACCTTGGTATGTGTTTGTTTATGTCTGTTTGTATGTCTGTGTGTACATGTGTGCCTGTGTGAGTCTCGGTGTATGTGCACATATGAGATTGTGTATATATCTGTGTAAGTGCATGTGTTTGTACCTTTGTATTTGTCTGTGTAAATGTTCGTGTTTTGTCTGTGTGTGTGTGCATGTTGCGCAAAGGATTCAGCAACATCGACCATATCCACACGATAACCAAGCTCATTGAGGTTTCTCGGGAGTTCAAGATGCCACATTCATTGATTTAAAGAAGGCCTTTGATTCTGTTGAGACAGAAGAGGTCATTGAAGCCCTAGCCAATCAGGGCATTCAAGCCCAATACATCAAGATCCCCCGTGAGCTGTATTGCAGATTCACTACCAGAATCTCACCATTCTCCAAAGAAGTTGATGTCAAGAGAGGGGTTTGGCAGGGTGATACCATTTCACCGAAACTCTTCAGTGCCACCCTCGAGAACAACATGCAATGACTTGAATGGGAAGAAATGGGAGTGAAGGTAGATGGTCGGCAACTACACCACCTCCGCTTTGCTGATGACATTGTTTTAATAACACCAAACATCAGCCAAGCGGCACAAATGCTGGCCGACTTTGACCGTGAGTGTGGAAAAGTTGGACTACAGCTGAATCTTACGAAGACAATGTTTATGAGAAACAGCCTCGTTCCTGATGCCCCATTCGCTCTCAATGGAACGACCAACTCCGAATGCAACAGCTATGTGTACCTAGGTCAAGAAGTCAACATGACAAATGACCTGGCACCCGAGCTGTGCAGGAGAAAGAGAGTGGCTTGGAAAGCCTTCAAGAACGTCGAAGAAACAGCTAAGAGGACGAAGAACCTCCGGCTCTGGGCACAGCTCTTTGATTCCACTGTTCTTCCTGGATTAACATATGCCTCAGAGACCTGGGCCCTACGCAAACAAGATGAGAACACTATTCAGGTCTCCCAAAGAAGAATAGAAAGAGCTATGCTTGGAATATCACATTTCACTCAAATGAGAGAAAGAATCCGGAGTTCCGACAACCGTCGATGATCAAGAATCAGGGACGCTGTCTCATTTGCCAAGGTGTCAAAAATCAGATGGGCTGGTCACGTAATGAGATTTAAAGACGACCACTGGACTAGAGCTGTTACCGACTGGATTCCACGGGATGTCAAAAGACCGTGTGGCCGCCCACCTACCAGATGGTCAGACTTCTTCATCAAGATCGTGAACCATCGGTTTGAGGCTCTTCATGTTCCCAGAGCGAACAGATGCCATTGGGCTACACTAGCACGCGACAGGGACAAATGGAGATGTTACTGGCGCCTGCTCAAGCAAATCGACGAGCAATGGGAAGTTAAGTGATTTAAGTGAAGTGTGTGCATGTCGGTATATTTCTGTGAATATGTCTGTGTGTGTCAAGAGTCCATGTGTATATATCTGTTGCTGGTGTATATTTGTGTCTGTATGTATATGTGTACATGTGTGTTTCTATATGTCTGTGTTTCTCTGTGTCTGCATGTGTGTCTGAGGATGTATTTGGGTCTGTGTGTTTACAGTATTTTTCTGTGAATATGTCTGCATGTACGTGTATATATCTGTGTCTGTCTGTGTATACGCTTGTGACTTTTATGTTGCCTGTGTGTGTGACTCTGTGTCTATGTATATGACCCTATCTGTCTCTGTTTATATCTGTATGTCTGTATACATATCTATTTGTGTCTGTTTGCAGTGTGTCCGTGTATATGTCTGTGTGTATGTGATATGTCTTTATATGTCTGTGTGTGTGCAAGTGGGTTTGTCTGTGAAAATGTATGTGTGTCTTTATGCCTGTTTGTGCACACACGCCATATGTCTCTCTGTGTATGTCTCCATGTATGCATGTGTGTGTTCTCTGTGTATATGTCTGTGTGTATGTCTGTTTGTGCGCATTGTGTGTGTCAGCGTGACTGTACTCTGTATCTGTGTAGATGCCTGTGCATGTCTCTGTGTGTCTTTGTATATGTCTCTGAGTGCCTGTGCATGTGCATGTGTGTGGATCTGTTTGGGTCTGTGTATGTTTGTGTATGTCTCTGATTGTGTGCATGTGTCTGTGTCTATGCATATTTCTGTGTGTCTGTGTATATTTGTGTTTATTAGTGCTTGTGTATACACTGTGCCTGTGTATGTCTTTTTTTGTGTACCTGTGTATGTCTGTGTCTATATGTCCATGTATGTATCTTTATGTGTGTTCATATGTCTGGATGTCTATATGTGTGTGTGTGTCTGTGGGTGTGTATGTGATTGCGACTCTCTCTGTGTCTGTGTCTGCACATCTGTTCATCTGTGCTTATGTATCTGGGTTTGTATATCTGTGTGTGTCTGTGTTTTTTGTATGTCTGTGTGTCAGTATGTTTGTGTGTGCATATGTCTATGTATATGGTGTGTGAGTCTAAGTCTATGTGTATATCTGTGTATGCACTCTGTGTTTGTATAAATGTCTAAGTGTATGTGTGTATGCTTGTATCTGAGTTTATGTGTCCTTGTGTGGGTTTCTGTGTGCATGTGGGTCTCGGTGTTGTGTGCACATCTGTGTCAGTGTATAAGTCTGTGTTCACATGTGTACTGTGCCTAAATACGTCTGTGTGCATGTGTGTGTAAGCCTGTGTATGTCTGTGTGCATATGTGTGCCTATGTTATGTCTCTGTGTGCGTGTGTATATTGTGTGTATATGTCTGTATGTATGTGTCTGATTGTGTGCATGTGTTTGTGTCTGTGTATATGTCTGTGTGTCTGTAGGTGCACAAGGGTATGTCTAAATATGTGTGTGTCTCTGGGTATGTGTCTGCACATCTGCTTAGTGCATGTGTATTTGTATATATATGTGTGTATTAGTACATATATATCTATATATGAGTATGTGTGTCTATATGTCTGTGTGTTCATGTGTCTGTGCACATGTGTGTGTTGTGTGTCTAAGTATATATCTGTGTATCTGTCTGTGGTTGCACATGTGTGTGTTGTGTATATGTCTGTGTGTCTATTCTGTATGTGTGTCTGTTATGTGTGCATGTCTATGCATCTGTGTGTTTATATATCTGTGTGTGTCTGTATATCTCGCTGTGTCTGTGTTTCTACGTATATATCTGTATGTAAACTGTGCTCTTGATGTCTCTGTGGGAGTGCACGTGTTTGACTCTGTATATGTTGTGTATGTTTGTGTGTGATACACAGAATTATACACAGATGCCTACACTGAAGACATACAGATTTATGCACAAAAAGACATACAAACATGTCTGTGTGCTTGTGTGCATGTCTCTGTTGTCTGTGTGTGTGCATGTGCGTAGCTCTATGTGTGCAGGTGTCTAAGTGTATAGTGTCTGTGTATATGTCTGCGTGTCTCTATGTGTGTCTGGGTGTGTTTCTGTGTGTCTGGATGTCTCTGTCAGTGTGTGCACATGCGTGTGTGTGCGGATTAGGTCTGTGTCTCATTCTGTGTGTGCATGTCTGCTCTGTGTATCTGCATGTGTCTCTGTATCTGTCTGAGTGTGTGTATATATATATCTGTGTGTGGTTATGTGTGTGTGTGTCTCTGTATATGTCTGTTGTGTCTGTGTGTCTTTTTGTGCACAAGTGTATGCATCTGTGTATAATTCTGTGTATCTATGTGTCTGTGTATATGTCTATATGTGTATTTGTGTCTGTGTAGAAATGTGTCTGCATATATGTCTGTGAGTATGTGTCTTGCACATCTGTGTGTGGATGTCCATATGTTTCTGTGTATATCAATTTTGTATCTGTGTGTGCATGTTTTGAGCCTGCACATAATTTCATGCTGTGACTGTGCTGCATGTGGGAGGATGTCTGTGTCTGTCTGTGCGAGTCTGTCTGTATCTATGTCTATGTGTGCATGTGTGTGTCTTTCTATAAGTCTCTGTGTGTGTATCTGTGCATGCATTGGGTGTGTCTGTGTATATGTCTGTGTGTGTCTGTGTGTCTGTCTGTGTCTGTCTGTGTCTGTCTAGGTGTTTGCTTATGTGTGCATGTCTCTGTGTCTATGGATAGATCTGTGTGTCTCTGATTGTCTTTGTATATTTGTTTGTTTCTGTGTGCTTGTGTGTGAACTGTGTCTCTGTATGTCTGTGTGGGTCTCTGTGCATATATGTGTGTTTGTGTGCCTTTGCAAATGTCTGTGTGTCTGTCTCCTTTTTTATATGTGTTTGTGTCTGTCTATGTCTGCATGTCTGTGAATACATCTGTGTGTCTGTTCATGCATCTGTGTGTTTGTGCAAATATCTGTGTCTGTCTGTATATGACTTTGTGCTTCTGTGTGTGTATATGCCTTTGTATGTCTCTCTATATGCATGTGGGTGTGTGTCTTCTGTATCTGTGTGTGCATGCATGTTTTCACCTGTTTATGTGCCTGTGTTTGTATGTCTGTGTATGTGTGCTTTTGTGTAAATGTCTGTATGTATCAGTATGTTTGTGTGTGCATATGTGAAGGTCCGTGTGTGGCTATGTACAAGTCTGTGTCTATGTGAGTCCATTGTCTCTGAGTCTATATATATGTTTGTGTCTCTGTATCTGTGTATATGTCCGTGTGTGCATGCATGTGTGTCTGTGTAGATGTCTATGTGTATATGTGTGTATGTGTATCTGTGTATATGTCTTGTGTGTATCTTGTGTGCGCATGTCTCTATATGTCTGTGTCTGTGCATATCTATGTCATGTATGCATCGGTGTCAGTGTATGTCTGTGTTTGCTCTTGTAGTACATTGTCTGTAAATATATCTGTTTGAGTCTGTGCGAGCATTTGTGTGTCTGTATGTAAATCTATCCATCTTCTCTGTGTGTTTGTGTGCGCATGTGTGTTTCTGTGTGTCTGTGTATATGTCTCTGTGTGTATATGTTTGTGTATGTCTTGTGTGTACATATCCATGTGCCTCTATCTGAACGTGTCTGTGAGCATGTAGGTGTCTGTGTATATGTCTGTGTGTATGCAAGGGCATGTCTTTATATATGTGTCTCTGGCTGTATGTCTCTAAATCTGTGTAGTGTTTGTGTATTTGCGTATATATCTGCATGTGAGTCTTTTGTGTACTGCTCATGTGTGTTGTGTGTCTATGTATATATCTTGTGTATCTGTGTGTCTGTCTATATGTCTGTGTGCTTTTGTGTCTGTCTGTGCTTTTGTGTCTGTGTGTGCCTCACTGTGTCAGTGGGTGTACATATGTTATGTGTCGTGTATATGTTTGTGTATGTCTAATTCTGTATATATGTCTGTTGAATATAAACATGCTTATTTCTGTGTCTGTGTATACATGTGTGTCTGTGTATATGCTCGCGTGTCTCTAGGTGTGTGTCTGTATGTCTATCAGTGCCTGTTTGCCTGTGTACATATATTTATTGTCTGTGCATGTACTCATGTGTTTCTGTATGTACGTACATATACAGACACACAGACACACACACCAGTGTAGTATGTGTCTGTGTGTCTGTGTCTGTCTGTCTGTCTGTGTGTCAGTGTGTGCACATGCATGAGTGTCTAGATATGTCTGTGTCTGATTCTGTGTGTATGTCTGTCGTGTGCCTGCATACGTGTGTTTGTGTATGTATGTGGTGTTTGTGTGCGTGTTTGTGTGTGTCTGTTTATATATCTGTATGTCTGTCTTTTTCTGTGTAAGTGTAGGCATTTGTGCATAATTCTGTGTATATGTGTTTCTGTATATGTTGTGTGTGTCTGTGTGTGCATCTGTGTCTCTGTATAAGTGTGCATCTGTATATGTCTGTGTATATGTGCCCGCACACTATGTGTATGGCTGTCTCTATGGCTATGTGTATCTCTGAATATGTCAAGTTTTATGTGTGTGAATGTTGCGTGTATAAGTACAAGTTGTGACAGTGCTACATGAGGGTGCCTGTGAATCTGTACCTATGTCTACATATGTGTGTGTCTTTTTATATGTCTCATTGTTGTATCTTTGCAAGCACTGGGTGTGTCTGTGTATACATCTATGTTTGTGTATGCTTGTGTGTGTGCGCATGTCTGTGTGTCTGTATATATGTTTGTGTCTGAGGGTACACGCATCGTGAGTCTGTGTATGAATTCGTGTTATGACTGTGTTGCTTGTGGGTGTTGTCTGTGTGTATGCCTGTGCATCTGTGTGTGCACTGGGTGTTTCAGAGTGTATATATCTGTGTCTCTGTGTGTTTAGCTATATATCTGTGTATATGTGTGTCTGTATACACGCTGCTGTCTTTGTACATGGCTTTGTGTCTTTGTGTCTGTCAATGTGTGAACATGTGTATGTCTGTGTATAGGTATGTGTCTGTGTAAGCATGTGTCTATGTATGTCTCTGTGTGTTTGCACATGTGTGTGTCGCTATGTATATTTCTGTGTGCCTGTGTAGATATCTGTTTCTGTCTGTCTGAATGTGCACATGTTGTGAGTCTGTGTATAAGACCCTGTTGTGACATGTTGCATATGGGTATGATTCTGGGTATATGTCTGAGTCTGTGTGTATCTCTGTGCATATGTGTGTCTATGCATATGCATGTGCATGCGGATTGGGTGTGTCAGTATTAATTTACTGTGTGTCTGTGTGTCTGCTATATGTCTGTGTGTCTGTATATGACTGTGTGGGCTTGCATTCGCACATGTGTGTGTCTGTGTATGCTTGTGTCTTGTGTCTGTGTCTATGTATATATGTGTGTATCTTTGTGTCTATGTGTCTCAGTCGGTATGTGCACATTTGTCTATGAATGTCTTGTATGTCTGTGTGCGTCTGTGTGTGACAGTATCTATGTGTGTGTCTGCATATGCCTATATCTGTGTGTTGGTATGTTATCTGTGTATAAGACCGAGTTGTGTGTTGCATGCAATGTGTCTGTGTATATGTTTATGTGAGTCTGTATCTCTGTGTTCATGTGCTTGTGAAAATATGTGTGCATATATCTGTGTTGTCTGTGTGTGATTATGTGTATATATGCTTGAGTGTATGTCTCTGTATGTATGTGTTTATGGCTATATATGTGTTGTGCTTGTGTATATGTCTGTGTGTGCATGTTGCTGTATCTATATATATGTCTTTTGAGTGTGTGTATGCCTGGTGTCTGTGTGTATGTCTGTGTCATTCTGTGTGTGCACGGGTGTGTCTCTATATATGTCTGTATGTGTCTCTTTGTGCATGGGTCTGTATGTTTCTGTTCACATGTGTCATGCAATTGTGTATCTTCGTATATGTGTGTATGTATACATATATACATATATATGTCACTTGCTTATGTGCATGTGTTTCTATGTGTACATTTGATTGTGTGTCTGTGAGTCTGTGTGTCCATGTATATATCTGTGTGTGCATGTGGCTGTGTGTTTATGTATATGTGTGTTGCTCTCTGTATACATGTGTCTATGTACATGTCTTTGTGTTTGTGTATATGTCTGTGTCTCTGTTTGTGTGCATGTCTGTCTGAATACACCTGTTTGTGTATACATGTGTTTGCTTCTGTGTTTCTCAGTGTCTGTGTATATGTCTCTATGTGTTACGGTATCTATGTGTGTGCATGTGTCTCTGTTGTGTATATGTGTTGTCTGAGTGTGTGCATGTTTGTATCTGTGTGTGTATCTATGTCTGTGTATATGAGTTAGTGTGTGTGCGGATCTGTTGTCTGTGTGTGCATGTGTGTCCGTGTAAATGTCTGTATCCATAGCTTTGTATGCCTTTGTGTCTGTGTCAGTATGTGGATATGTGTGTATCTGTATCTATGTTTGTGTGTTTGTATACACATGTGTCTGTACGTATATGTCTGCGTCTGCACATGTCTGTATGTCTGTGTGTGTGGCTACAATTATGTCTGTATGTCTGTGTATATGTCCGTTTCTGTCTGTGTGTGCACACGTTGTGAGTCTGTTTAAATCCCAATGTGAGTTGGTGCATGTGGGTATAGGTCTGTGTATGTGCTGAGTCTTTGCGTGTGCATCTCTATGCATATGTATTTTCCCATATGCCCCTGTGTATCTGTGTGTGCGCTGGGTGTGTCTGTATAAATTTATTGAGTGTCTGTGTGTCTATCTATAAGTCTGTGTGGGTCTGTGTGTGCACATATGTGTGTCAGAGTATAATTCTGTGAATGTTTGTGTCTAGTGTCTGTGACTATGTATATATGTGTGTCTCTTTGTGTCTATGTGTCCCTGTGTCGGTATGTGCACATTTCTGTGTCTTCAAATGTCTACGGATGTTTGTGTATGCACATCTGTGTGACATATTTATATATGTGACAGTCTGTGTCTATGTCTGTATCCTTGTGTACACATGTTGTCTGTGTGTAAGAACGTGTTGTGTGTTGCATGTGGGTGTGTCTGTGTATATGTCTGGGTGAGTCTGTGTGCAATTATGTGTGTGCTTTCCCATATGCCTGTCTGTGTATCTGTCTGTGCACCGGGGTATCTGTATAAATTTATTGTCTGTCAACAAATTTAAAAAACTGGGGACATTGGTGGTGGGAAATGTAACCTGGCAGAGGGGCTGGCATTGCAACAAACACTGTATGACTGAAACCCAATCAGGAACAACTTTGTAACTGCATCTCAGGGAGACTTGATAACTCAAAAACAACAACAAGTTATCCAGGGGGTGGGTCAGAGCAATAGAACAATTGGTGGGATGCCTTGCAGCGGCAGACTGGGGTTTGATGCCCAGCATCCCACTTGGTCCCCCTTGCACTGCCAGCAGTAATACTGAGTGCAGAGCCACGAGTACCCCCTGAGCATGTACCCCCTGAGCACCGCCGACTGTTCACCCTCTGATAACGCCAAAAAAATGATCGGGTGTCGAAGCTGAGAAACCTTGACCTCCGGACAAATAGATTCCCTTAAAATGGGAGTTGGAGGAGAAAATACTTCCACTTATCTCATTCAAAGTTTGACTGAAATATCTTTCATGTAAGCGTCATCGATGTTACGCCTCAATAGGACATTTCTGTGGTCTGGATTAGACAGAACAACTGTGCATGTTACTAACAACTAAGCTGCAGGAAGTTATTTGTTTCTGCTCTCAGAAGTATTCCCAGCTCAGTATTCCTCCTGCGAGGCCCCAGAGCCTCAAAGTCTGAGCTTTCAACATGCAAAGAGTGCCCAAACCTTGTGAGTCTTCTCCCGGGGCCCAAAGGAACTTCTTCCAGCTCGTAAGAGTCTCCAAGCTCCGTTGAAAGGTCTTGATTCGTCCCAAACACAAAGGTTTCCATTCGAAAGGACCCGTGCACGCCTGTGTCCACTGCACTGCTAAGTCCAGACGTGGAAACCACCCAAAGGCCCAACCACGGACCAAGGGATGAAGAAGTTGTGAGACATAGACACACAGTGGGACCCGCTCTGCTCTACGAACAAAATCATGCAGCCTGCAGCCCCATGAATGGAGCCATGAGCATCATGCGCAGTCCAGCCAGTCCGAGGGACAGGGGCTGACACGGTGCTCTCTCACTGCAGGACTTACAGAGACATAGCCAGGGAGCAAGGAGGGCCAAAGGCAACACGCGGGCAAACTGAGCCCGGCCCTTGGGGGAGGGAGGTGGGTACCCAGTGCCAGATGTGTGTCGGGATGATGTGCACGCAAAGCACCATTAACTGCCTTTCAATCACAGAGGCTCAAACAATCAAATGGGGGGTAAAAAACTACATTGAAACAGTCAAAATTACAGTTTATTCTTTTTTCTTTTGCTTTTTGGGTCACACCTGGCGATGTCAGCTGCATGCAAGGCAAACGCCCTACCCGCTGTGCTATCGCTCCAGCCCCGCCCCAGTATTCTTAATGCAAAGGAGGCATCAGATAAAATTTCAAATTTCCAACACAAGACCCAGGTAATGGCTTGTGCTGAGAGGTCCAGTGGAATATAAGAAATGTCTTTTCTTGTTTCTGCAGAGAGGAAGCAGCATCATGAATAGCTGAGCCTTGGCACGACTAGAAGAAGACACAGCAGAAACTGGCTAAACCACGTCTGAGATGCTGGAAACTCTGAAGGACTTTTCTCTAGGTTTCTCCATGAAGAAGGAGGAGGGTGATGCATATTTCAATATATAGGGACTTGAGGATTAGTCATAGCACTAATTAAGTACTAGCTTACATCAACAGTTTTAGTTTCATACTTAATTAACATGATTGGAGCTCATAGCATTATCCCAGAATGAAAAATAATATTTTTTAATTATTTTTTATTTTTTAGGATTAATATTCACACTGCCAATATCACTCAGAATAAACAGGAAGGCTGTTGGTCTTGGCAGGCATTGTGTTCAATGGAAGGTAAAGGATGTAGGTAAAACAAAAAAACAACTTCAAGTTAAGAGATGATTTATAGTTCTCCAAAATTACATGTTTCCAAATAAAGAAGGCTAAGTCAGAAACGATATCACTGTCACTGTATCGCTGTCATCCCGTTGTTCATCAATTTGCTTGAGTGGGCACCAACCAGTAATGTCTCTATTCGTCCCTGTCACGTGCTATTGTAGCCTGATGGCATATTGGGGGCTCCTTCAGGGTCAGGGGAATGAGGACCATCATTGTTATTATTTTTGGCATATCGAGTACGCCACTGGGTAGCCTGCCAGGCTCTGCTGTGCGGGTGGGATACTCTCGGTAGCTTGCCGGGCTCTACGAGAAGGATGGAGGCTTTTGGGGCAGCCTCTACTCACCTTTACAGGCAAAATAAATAAATCAAGTGAAATACTTTAGATAAAATCTCAGAATACATTATATAATCCCTTTAATAAATGGTTCTACTTTGCATACTTTTTACAAAATTTTGTCTGGTTAGGAGCATGTCAAAGTTGTCTTGTTTTTATGAATTTCTGTTATCAATGACATATTTTGCCCTAATATAATTTGTGATGTGATAAAAAAATGGACACAAGAACACAAAAATTTTCCACATATATTATCTAATATACATTCTCTGCTTTTTTGAATAAGGCATGAACAGATCAAAATCCATTATCATTGGGTCAGATAATCTAATGCTTGAGGTGTGGATGCCTTTGATGTGGCTGACTCCTGTCTGATCACTAGCACTTCATGGTCTACTCCACTCTCTCCCGGCATCATGGCTGGGGTATAGCCCAGGAGTCTCAAGCACTGCCAGGAGAGCCCCGTAAACACTAGCACTGTAGGGTTTGAGCAGCACCACATAATCAGGACCCTCGTATCAGAAATGATATAAAGACATAAATAAATGTCTCCCTAATTTTGAAGAGACTACATTGATTAACGGGCTGGAGCGATAGCACAGCGGGTAGGGCATTTGCCTTGCACGAGGCCAACCCAGGTTCTATTCCTCCGGCCTCTCTCAGAGAGTCCAGCAAGCTACCAAGAGTATCTTGCCCACGTGGCAGAGCCTGGCAAGCTCCCACTGGCTTATTTGATATGCCAAAACCAGTGACAGACAAGGCGCACAATGGAGACGTTACTGGTGCCCGCTCAAGCAAATCGATGAGCGGGAGGACAGTGCTACAGTGTTACTTTGATTAAAAACAGGAAGCATAGTCAGGGAGTGGATCGAACAGTTGGATATGCATCGGGCCCTAGGGCTGACCCTTGATATGGCCTGGTCTTATCCCTGATGGCTGGGCCTCCAAAGACCAACAACACCAACAAATCTTGGAAATCTCGGGTCGAACAGCCTCCTAACACCACCTGTTCCACATCAGGGACTTATCCAGGGTACAACTGGCAGCTTGACTTCATGCAAAGGATCAAATGCTCAAATGTTTAAGGTATAAATATCCATTGGTTCTTATTGATAGCTTCCATGGATAGGCAGAAGCTTTTCCGATCTGTACTGAGAAAGTCAGAGACGTGGCTTGGTGTTTCTATGTAGTTTAGACAGATTTGGACACAGGAAGTCATTTTCTATCAACCAGAGGCATGGGTGAAGGAGTTATTACTTTTCATTTTTATGGTAAGACTGGGTATGCCATTATGCTGCTTTGGTGACTGTTGTGTTTGTTAACTTTCATGTTCTCTGAAACGAGAAACCATTTTGCCCTCAGTAAGCCAGAGAAGACCTTCTACTCCTCCAGGGTCTAAGACTCTCTAATAATATTCCTCAGCCTAATCTGTCTGATCTTTTCTTTCAGAGGTTGATGATTCCAGGAACCCAACCCATTCATTGTCTGGCGCCCATTAAAAACGAAGTTATCATGAGGTTTCACCCCTTGTGCAGTCAGGGTCAGCCTCCCTTTGTCAGCAGGAAGAAACTCCAGAAGTTGGATCTTCAACCATTTCCCTTTCAAGATTTGTCACACCCAGCGGCCTCCCCTGCCTACCCGCAATGGTGCTCTCCAAGCACAAGCCCTGCTGTGCATCCTGGGGAGCCAATCACCAAGCCTAGTATGGACAGCCTGATACCATCTGGAGAGGAAATTCAGCATAGCACAGGGAAGGCGGTCACTCAGGTGGGCAAGGACAAGGCCCCGCATGGATGCCTGTCCAGCACAGCACAGCCACGCCCGGGGTCCAGCCTGCTCAGGCCACCGCAGGGACACGCAGGGCAAGTCTCTTCACAGGCGGAACACCCCTCCAGCTCCCGCTGCTCCTGCCTCTCCCCCTCATCCACCATCCCCCCAACCCTAGGTCACTAGGAACCTCTGAGGTCCTTATAAAGATCCGAGCCAGGCGCCCTCTCTCAGAGAGCCAGATTCAATCTGTCTATGGTAGAACACTGGGCTCTCAGTGTTCGTTTCCGTGGCTTGGCTGTGCTCATGACTGCAGGGCTCAGTGTTCGGGGATGGCTCCTGACAGTGCTCCGAGGAGCAGGAGGTGACTGGTGCCAGGAAGCAAATGCTGTCTCCCATGCACCAAGCACCCTCCCAGCCTGTGAGCTTTCACCTTTGGGGCTCCAGTGCCTCGAGGCAAAAAGCCTCCTTAGGGTCCAAGGCGGGAAGCCAGGGAACAACCATTGTTTGGAAGAGCCACAGCATGGGATCGAAGTGCAAGCTCAGGTCTCAATAGCGCGGGCTGTGGCGGCCTCCGATCCAAGCCCCTTTCTTTGAGATGTGCGTTAGCCGATCCTGGGGCTTGGCTCTGTCCATCTCGTCATAAACACCCAGACCTCCTTGCTTTTTCCTCCATCCGTCTCTGGCCAGACTCACTTGGGACCTTTCCAGACACTCAGTCTGTCTTTCTAAGGTCTTCTGGGCAATCCTGGAAAAGAAGAAGGGCCATAACTGGCCTCCGAACTGTCTTTTTCAGAGGACAGATGGGCATCTGGCTCTCCAGAACTGGGGGAAATGCACACACACACACACACATACACACACACACACGTAATTTGGTGCCACTGCTGACCCCTATTATCAGGGCGTTACCGAGGATTATGGGGCCCAGGAAGGAGAAGGAGGGTGTCACATATGGAGTCTTGCTCCCTAGACTGGCATATTTTCTCAGAAGCAGGAATTCACGTTCGAGAAAGCCCTGGTGGGAAGCAGCAGCGGCAGCAGGGACCCAGCCTACCCCCTGCACAGTCCCCCGTGAGGGTGCCCCAATGTCGGGGCAGAGCGCCCCTCAGTCTGCTCCCCCAAAAGTGTGCTCCAGCCCCGTCTTCCTGGACACCCCAGAGAAGAAAAGGAACTGAGAAGCCAGGAGCACGAGAAGGAAGAGCCACGGGCCCTGGGCTTCTCCCTCCTGCCCTCTCTCCCGCCACGTCTGCAGGTGAGTACAAAGGTGATGCAACTGAACCAAACCCATCGCTGGTGGCCACGGCCATCATGGCCCGCTGCAAGGCAGCCTTTGGACACAGGGAGATTTCTTGTTTCTTCTTTATTTGTTTTTGTGACACACCTGTTAGAGCTCGGGGCATACTTCTGGCTCTGTGCTCAGGGTGGTGGCTGACGGTGCACAGGGGATCCTGTGGAGTGGCCGGGATGGAATTGGTACAAGGTTTTTGTGCATGCTCTTATTTCCGACAAGAAAAGAGATCTTGCAAAGCAGATATTCCCCGAAAGGACCACATCAGCCAGCAACGCAATGAATAGCCTCTTTGGAAACGGTGCAATGCAGGTTTGTGTGTGCACCTGTAGGGCACCAGTCACCAGTCACCAGCCAGCCGGGATCTTTCAAGAGGGATCTTCACTAAGTGCAACAGTATCCAGGTTGAGATGTAGCAGAGGTGCCTCTGCCAGTGACTGCACCAAGGTCCTGAGCCAGGAGAAAACCAGTTTCCAAACGCCTCGAAGTAGGTAGGTTGTCCAGCAGCAGGCTGGCCAGCTTCTACTGCTTCCCAGGAGTTCCCTTCGCATTGCCTTTTACCCCAAATCGCCAGCAATGAGACTGACGTGTTTGGTGCCTAGATTCGGCAGGAAATCTAGTCTGTATCAGCATCTCTAGAGTATTCCCAGGAGATTCTCAAGGGGCCAGAGGGGAAGATCATGAAAGGGGGACAGAAGATGACAGCCCTCCCCCAATCGTGAACGACTTTGTCACTGTGTATCTCACCGTCATTAAATGGGGGGAAAATAAAGGATTTAAACAAAATTAAATTTAAAAATAAAATTCGAATTAAACAATTAATTAAAATAAAATTAATTTTAATTAAAAAACTAAAAATTAAAAGCTCACAATAAAAAGTTTTAATTTTAAAAAAGATTTTAAATTTTTGTTTTTTGGGTCACACCCGGCGATGCTCAGGGGTTACTCCTGGCTTTGCACTCAGGAATCTCTCCTGGCAGTGCTCAGGGGACCATATGGGATGCTGGGGATCGAACCCGGGTCGGCTGCGTGCAAGGCAAACACCCTACCCGCTGTGCTATCACTCCAGCCTGAAGATTTTAAAATTTTAAAATTAAGATTTTAAAATAAAAAATTAAAAAGCACTAAATTTTAAAGAGTTAAATTCACATCTAAAAATGACTAGGACCCAAGCATCAGGACAGGGCAGGGTCTGGAAGGAAAGTGGGATGAGGCTGTGGGGGATGGGCAGACAGAGCAGGCCACTGTCCAGGCATCTGCACTGAGGGGGACTCTCGTGGCCCTGGTGCTGGATGGAAAGAACCCCAGAGGATGCCCTTTCTCTGTCCCTGGTCCCCGAGGGGCACATGGTGCCTCGTGGCCCCCTCCTGGGGTCCCTGCAGCTCAGCCCCAGCCTCCTCTCAGAGCTCAGGGATCTCTCCCGAGGGTGCTGGGGAACCCCGCAAGGTGCCAGGACCCCAGTGGGCTTGGCTGCTGGCACTGTCCCACTCTCTGGCCTAGTGTCCGGGTCTCGACAGGATTGAAACATTACTGGCTCGGTCCCAACCTTCCATTTATAGAAGCCCCAGGCCAGGCAAATCAGAGGAGACCTACACGAGAGGGTCTGGGCTAAATCTGAAAGGACAGACCTTTAAACTTGGCACCTCTCAGCAGCCTACTCTGATGTGGAACAGGTAATGCATTGTTTACAGAAAATAATATATCTATGGGCCAGAGACACTGGAGCAGGCAAAGTGCTAGCCTTCCACACAGACAACCTCGTTCCGACCCCCAACGTGTCGCTTATCCCCCAAATGCTGTCCTGTGTGATCCCTGAGCACTGAGCCAGGAGGAAGCCCTGAGCACTGCCAGATGTGTTCCCCATTCCCCAAAGTGCCACGATGAAAATGTGGCACAGTGACACTTTGAAAGGCATTTTTAAACAAATGCTCTTCAAACCAACATACTTGTGTTCTGGTTTTCGTTCCTAAACATTGAAAGGACTGATAGGTGCTCTTCATAAATATGGATGCTTTGTTCTGTTTAGAAAGCCCATGGACCCTCAGGAATTACTCCTGGTAGTGCTCATATAGGATGTTGGGAATCGAACCCGGGTTGGTCCTACCCGCTGTGCTATCTCTCTAGCGCCCTCTCTTTCTTTTCTTTCTCTTTCCTTCCTCCTTCCTCCCTCCCTCCCTCCCTCCCTCCCTCCCTCCTTTCTCTCTCTCTCTCTCTCTCTCTCTCTCTTCTTTCTTTCATTCTTTCTTTCTTCTTTTCCATTCTCTCTCTTTCTCTCACTCTCTTTTTCCATGTTCCTTGAACCTTGGAATTAATAGAATGAAAGAAGCATCAGGAAAAGTTCACAGGCAGCTTTTGGCAGGAAACAGCGCCCCCCAGTGTCCACACGGACAAACAGCTCATACACGGGCAGGAGGTACCTCAGTCACGCTGAGCGCCTGGACACTGAGCCCTGTTCTCAGTGACCAGCAGCTGGACGGGTTCCAGAGCGGCGGTGGCTCAGTTCCCTGCCTCACTGCATCACACCGGCCTGAGCCGGGGAAACGGGTTCGGGGCTCTGCACGTGGGTTTCCGGGGGCACCTGGTGGACATGTCTCAGGCTCTTCCCCCTTCACAGCTCTAGGGCCCAGGAGGGCTGCCTGGGGATTGTTCTGGAAGGTGCAGCTCCCTTCCGGAACGCCTCTTTGCAGCTCTGGGCTCCTGGCTTCTGAGGAGCCTGCAGGGTCGGGGAACGCAGGTTCAGGCAGTGGCACAAGCATGAAAGTTCCCCTGACCAGAGGGCAGCAATAGCCGCGAGGTCAAACTGAACAAGTGGGAAAGTTTGAGGGGATGCTGTGTACCCTGTGACCCCCAACAGAGATCCAGTGTCATGAAGGCAGCCTGAACTCCCTCCCTCCCTCCTTCCCTCCCTCCCTCCCTCCCCCTTCCTCTCTCCCTCCCGCTCTTCCTTCCTTCCTTCCTTCCTTCCTTCCTTCCTTCCTTCCTTCCTTCTCTTCCTTCCTCTTTTTATTGCTTTAGAAATTTTTTAAAGTTACTTTTATTACACTGCCGTTATCCATAAAGTTATTGCTAACAGTTGCTTCTGGCACACAATATCCAAGTGCCAACCCCGCTGTGCTCCCTCCCTGCACCAAGGCCCTCGCCCTCCCCCCTCCCAGCCCACCTCTAACGACCCCTCATGGATTCCACATTATTGCTCCAACACGACTTAAAGCAGCTGCAATGGGATTATCGGGCGATAAATGTCCAGCCCAGTGCCTTCTCACCAGCCCCAGCCTGAGAAAGCTCCCTGGGGCCAGAACGGAAGGGTAAGAGGTGTTTCCGGCTGGACTGCGCCTTGTGGCAGCAGAAGGAGCTGGGGAGGAAACGGCCCAACACAGAGGCCGGTCCTTCCCGACCAGGCCTTGCCTCGGCCCGACAGTGCCCCCGGCTCCCCGCATGCCCACGTGCCTCTGCACAGTCTCCGCGGCACAGTCCAGAGTGGCCAAGCCCTGGTCCCGACCATGGGCTTCGGTGTCCCCCAGACAGGACGTGGCACAGGGCTCAGGGTCACAGTGCTTGAGGGCCACAGGGCCCATCACAGGGCGGGAGGAGCGGGGATCTCTTCCTCTGTCCCCGCTGGGTCTGGTGTGGGCACAGGAGGTGCTCACAGTCCCGGGGAAGTGCTCTGCCTGCGGGACCCCACGAGGAGGATCAACACAGGATCCATTTCTCTCCCTTCTGCGAACAACGATCTGTTTCCCCATTGTGTTGACTTATCTCTCAGGGGGATACAACTGACAGTGCTCAGGGCTGACACCTGGCTCAGTGCTCAGGGGTGAGTCCTGGCTCTGTTTTCAGGGCTCCTTCTGGCTCTGTGCTCATGGATGACTCCTGGTCTGTGCTCTAGATTCCTCCTATCTCTGTCCTAAAGGAAAACTCCTGGGTCTGTGCTCCCTAGACCTAGGTTGGCTTCCCTAGACCTCCACTAGAAAATGGGATGTACTAAAACTTTCCTTCGGGATGAGGGTAGCCAGGTTCAAACACAAGACACCCTGTGACTTTGAATTCTATCTTCAAGGGACACATTGCTACTAAAGATCTGTCTGCCATTGACCTGAAAATCGATTTTAACAAAGCATCCTGTATTGGCTCTAACTGGTGAAGTGAGCCATTACCACAATGTTGAAGAGAACAAATTAATATCTGTTTCGAGTCATGAAAACTGTAAATAAAATTTAAAACTAGGACACAAGGAGAGAGTTCTATTGGTTGAAAACTCAAGGAAGATTTGGGTGGGAAAAATCCCCTTGATCAAGTGAGATTTGATCAAGCTGCAAATGAAAGATGTGCTCACATCTGGCAAACAGATGCTAAGGGTGATGGCTAGAAGCAAGCGTAGTAAATGTACTAGCATCAGGAAGCCCTTACAAAGTCCACGGCGTGGCATCCAAAACCACCTACAGTGAACCCAGCTTTGCCCAGACTCAAGCAACACCACCTGCCAGGAGAATCCACGGGAGAAGCTTAAGGCAGGAGCCAGCCAAAGTGTTTTGGAAAGAGGCAGGACATGCTTGCTAGCCTGTGCTCAAACTGTCCCTATGGCAACTCCCAGCTCCATCACCGAATTACCCACTGACAGCAGAGGAAAGGATAGATGTGGCCGCGTCTCAAGAAAACTTTACTCACAAGAGCAGCAGGCAGGTTGGGTTTCACAGACAGCAGAGAAAGGAATGGATGTGGCTGTGTCCCAATAAAACTTACTGACAAGTGGCTGTGTCCCACTTAAACTTATTGACAAGAACAGCCAGCAGTTCAAATTGGATGGGACAGAGACAAGTGGATGTGGCTGTGTCTCAATAAAACTTTATTGACAAGAACAGCAGGCAGTTAAGATATCACAGACAGCAGAGAAAGGAATGGATATGGCTGTGCCTCAATAAATCTTTATTGACAAGAACAGCAGGCACTTTGACTTTAACAGTACAGAGAGGAATAGATGTGGCTGTGTCTGAATAAAACTACTGACAAGAATAGCAGACAGTTTGGATTTGATGGACAATAGAGAAAGTCATGGATGCAACTGTGTCCCTACAAAACTTTATCAACAAGAACAGTAGGCAGGTTGGATCTGCCCCAAGCTCTAGTCTGGGGACCAAAGGCAAAAGAAAAGATTGTTGGTGGCTCTTAACACTATGGATGAGCTTTTCACTCAAAGGAAGAAACAGCAAGGGCAAGAATTATTTACCGCCATCTCCTCTACCTGGGTAGAATTGGCAGGATGTTGAAAGGTTTAAGATAGGGATTGATACCACCAAACTCCATCATCAATGCAGCTCAGACGAGTCGGTTTTCTGACTTGTGAAATCAACTAGCCGGCTGAACAAGACCTAGATTGTGAAAAGATTAAGATGTCTGCTTACTGGAGGCAGATTAGCAATGGAGTCACAAAGGTACCTTCTGTCCTAACACAGGGAATACCGTGCTGATTAAATTGCAGCCAGCCTCGCTGTATTTCATCTTATAAAATGCCCCGTATTCTCCTTTCTGTTAAAAACACATAAAGAACACATAAAACGGGAAGGCTTCTGGGGTGATTATCTTTCACGTTTGTGTTCTTTATTCACTACAGAGGAAAAGTAAGATCATAAAGTCTCACCGGATTAATGGGACAGTGTCTGAATTTTTATAGATGTCTCCTAATTCCTTCCCGGAGGCCAGAACTAGCAGATACATTTGTTGAAAGGGGATATCATTCATCACATCTCTTGTGGGGTAAGAACTTGCAATTCGATACAGCACAGCCCATCACTTTATTCAAAATTGAACAATGAGCAACAGGATGTCAGTTTATTCTTCTTTATGCAACCTATGATAAATATGGACACATTCATTCAGTGACCACTTTCTGCTGGGGAGTCAGCAAGCGTACAAATGTCTACAGCAATTTATTCGTCTGTGGTTCAAACCGTCTTCTCTGAGACACATCCTAACTCCTTCAGTACGATGAACTATTTCAGCTGCTTACTTTGCAAGACAGGACATAGGATATGAGGGGTTAGAATTTGGGGGAAAAAAGAGCTGATTTTGTTACACAGTAGAAACTTGCCATGTACCCAGAAAATCTGAAACATACATCTAAGATTCTGACGATAATGTCAGAAAGGCACATTTATTTGTTTTTAATGTGCTGCCTGGGAAGGTTTCTTAGAACCTAATAATAGTTACTGGGTTCAGAAGAGTGCCTTTAGGGGAAAAGTATATGTAAAAAATAATGATTTTCTATTGGTTTTTGGGAGTCGCTGGGGCTATGCCCAGCTGACTCCTGGCTCTGCACTCAGGTCTTACCTGGGAGGGGCTCAGGGGACCGTGCGGGGGCATAATATCATGAGGAGCCGTGCTCAGTCCTGTTCGATCTGATTTTGGCTGTGATTCTGAGGCCGTGAATTAAATAGGAAGGACCCATGACGGCGACTGGGAATTGCTGCTCGCACCCGGTCTGCTTGCAGGGAAGGGGAAGGGGAAGGGGAAGGGGAAGGGGAAGGGGAAGGGGAAGGGGAAGGGGAAGGGGAAAGGGAAGGGGAAGGGGAAGGGGAAGGGGAAGGGGAAGGGAGGCGTGGAACCACCAGTCCCACTACCTGGATGGGAGAGTGCACCACTGCCACCAGGTGGAAGAGGGGAGAATTGCTGCCAGCCAGCCCCCAACAAACAACCCACCGGGCCTCAGGGGCTGCGGGAGAGGCAGGGGGACAGAGAAGTGACCACCAGGACAAAGACAGCTGGAAATGGTGACTCTGGACAAGAGCTTTGTGCCGAAAGGAGGCAAAGGGACACACAGGATAACTCTCAGTACCTGTATCGCAAACCATAATGCCCAAAGGGGGAAGAAACAGAGACAGAGACGAGACAGAGACAGAGACAGAGACAGAGACAGAGAAGGAAAGTGCCTGCCATAGAGACAGTCTGGGGGGAGGGTGGCGGGACAGAAACTGGGGACATTGGTCGTGGGAAATGTAACCTGGCAGAGGGGCTGGCATTGCAATACTGTATGACTGAAACCCAATCAGCAACAACTTTGTAACTGTATCTCAGGGAGATTTGATCATTCAAAAACAACAACAAATTATCCAGAGGGTGGGTCAGAGCAACAGAAAATTTGGTGGGATGCCTTGCAGCGGCAGACTGAGGTTTGATGCCCAGCATCCCACTTGGTCCCCCAAGCACGGCCAGCAGAAAATACTGAGTGCAGAGCCACGAATACCCCCTGAGCATGTTCCCCCTGAGCACCGCCGACTGTTCACCCTCTGAAAACGCCAAAAAAATGATCGAGTGTCAAAGCTGAGAAACCTTGACCTCCGGACAAATAGATTCATTTAAAATGGGAGTTGGAGGAGAAAATTCTTCCACTAATCTCATTCAAAGTCTGACTTAAATATCTTTCATGTAAGCGTCATTGATGTTTCGCCTCAATAGGACATTTCTGTGGTCTGGATTAGACAGAACAACTGTGCATGTTACTAACAACTAAGCTGCAGGAAGTTATTTGTTTCTGCTCTCAGAAGTATTCCCAGCTCAGTATTCCTCCTGCGAGGCCCCAGAGCCTCAAAGTCTGAGCTTTCAACATGCAAAGAGTGCCCAAACCTTGTGAGTCTTCTCCCGGGGCCCAAAGGAACTTTTTCCAGCTCGCAAGAGTCTCCAAGCTACATTGAAAGGTTTAGATTTGTCCCAAACACAAAGATTTCCATTCGAAAGGACCCGTGCACGCCTGTGTCCACTGCACTGCTAAGTCCAGACGTGGAAACCACCCAAAGGCCCAACCACGGACCAAGGGATGAAGAAGTTGTGAGACATAGACACACAGTGGGACCCGCTCTGCTCTACGAACAAAATCATGCAGCCTGCAGCCCCATGAATGGAGCCATGAGCATCATGCGCAGTCCAGCCAATCCGAGGGACAGGGGCTGACACGGTGATCTCTCACGGCAGGACTTACAGTGACACAGCCAGGGAGCAAGGAGGGCCAAAGGCAACACGCGGGCAAACTGAGCCCGGCCCTTGGGGGAGGGAGGTGGGTACCCAGTGCTAGATGTGTGTCGGGATGATGTGCACGCAAAGCACCATTAACTGCCTTTCAATCACAGAGGCTCAAACAATCAAATGGGGGGTAAAAAACTACATTGAAACAGTCAAAGTTACAGTTTATTCTTTTTTCTTTTGCTTTTTGGGTCACACCTGGCGATGTCAGCTGCATGCAAGGCAAACGCCCTACCAGCTGTGCTATCGCTCCAGCCCCGCCCCAGTATTCTTAAAGTAAAGGAAGCATCAGATAAAATTTCAAATTTCTAACACAAGACCCAGGTAATGGCTTGTGCTGAGAGGTCCAGTGGAATATAAGAAATGTCTTTTCTTGTTTCTGCCGAGAGGAAGCAGCATCATGAATAGCTGAGGCTTGGCACGACTAGAAGAAGACACAGCAGAAACTAGCTAAACAACGTCTGAAATGCTGGAAACTCTGAAGGACTTTTCTCTAGGTTTCTCCATGAAGAAGGAGGAGGGTGATGCATATTTCAATATATAGGGACTTGAGGATTAGTCATAGCACTAATTAAGTACTAGCTTACATTAACAGTTTTAGTTTCATGCTTAATTAACATGATTGGAGCTCATAGCATTATCCCAGAATGAAGAATAATATTTTTTAATTATTTTTTATTTTTTAGGAATAATACTCATACTGCCAATATCACTAAGAATAAACAGGAAGGCTGTTTGTCTTGGCAGGCATTGTGTTCAATGGAAGGTAAAAGACGTAGGTAAAACAGAAAAACAACTTTAAGTTAAGGGATGATTTGTAGTTCTCCAAAATTACATGTTTCCAAATAAAGAAGGCTAAACTCTTTAAAGTCAGAAATGTTATCCTTGTCACTGTATCGCTGTCATCCCGTTGTTCATGAATTTGCTTGAGTGGGCACCAGTAATGTCTCTCTTCATCCGTGTCATGTGCTATTGTAGCCCGATGGCATATTGGGGGCTCTTTCAGGGTCAGGGGAATGAGGACCATCATTGTTACTATTTTTGTCATATCGAGTACGCCACGGGGTAGCTTGCCAGGCTCTGCTCTGCAGGCGGGATACTCTCGGTACCTTGCCGGGCTCTCCGAGAGGGATGGAGGCTTTTGGGGCAGCCTCTAATCACCTTTACAGGTGAAAGAAATAAATCAAGTGAAATACTTTAGATAAAATGTCAGAATACATTATATAATCCCTTTAATAAATGGTTCTCGGCAGCTCCGGCCGAAACTCACGCATGACTGAAGACCCACAGAACAAGATAAGCGGAACTCTCTGAGACCTTGGACTCCAGGCTCAACGGACCCAGGGACAGAAGTTCTCTGCTTGCTCCCACCAACCGCAGGTGACAAAGGGATTATAATCAGGAGCCCCACCATACCCTGCCTGTCTGCTTCCACCAACCACCCAAGACCCAGGGATCGGAATGCGCACAGAAGACCCACCCTACCCCTACCGGGACCATATAAATACCCCACTGGCAGACCTCCACTACTGACACTACCTCCACTACCCAGCCGTCGCCACACTCCAGGACACTTTCTGGACCCGCGCGGCCGCTTCGCGGCCACGGGACCCATCATAAGACACTAAATACCCATCTTCCGGAATTGCCGTACAATATCTGATAGGGTTCAAATATGGTAACACCTACAAGGGCGATTAGAGGTCGCCCCAAAAACCTTAGGTTATGACAGGCCCTAGAGGTCATTCAGGTCCAGCTCCATATGGGGCTTTGAGAGTATGACCAAAGCATCGGTAACTCCTCACCTATACTCACTGGGAGACCTGGTCTAGGTTCGGTGACATTAGACTGCCATCCTTGAACCTCAGTGGAGAGGTCCCTATCCCATGACCCTGATCATGCCGTTCACTCTGAAGGTGGAAAGAATCAAAGCCTGGGTCCATGCTTCACATGTGAAAACTGCCTCCCCCCTTGAAGACAGGACGACAACGGCCAGTGGTGTGTCCTGCCAACTGGAGCCTCTCCCTCCAAGATAAAACTGAAGAAAGTGATTGAAGGGATCCTAGGGAGTGGCACGGGTTATTCTCTGCTTCTGTTTGCTCAGCTGTGAAGCAAACTCACTCTGAGCCCAAATTTTGGCACTGGGTACTTTCTGCCACTATGACGGGTAGAATTATAGCCAATGACACCCAGGAAAGATGGAGACTGCACAGTTTCACCTTGGTCTGTACCAGTTATGGCCCATCCTGGGACTTGTGTTTGTTTAGGGACCTATAACTTGTAAGATTCCCCCTGCTGAGCCGATTTTAACCCAGAAATATAGGATAGACTCCCAGCAATTGTACCAAGGGTCAGCTAGAAGACTTGGTTTGTTTGCACATATGACCTGCTAACGTCTGGCTTGTCCCCTTCCTATCTCATTGACTCCGGTACAGGCATATTGTTATGGAAGGGGAGCTGGGAAGGTCAACTTCTCACCCTGATCCCACCCCTCATGGGACCCCTAGTGCTCCTGCTTCTGTTCCTGACTGTGGGCCCCTGTTTCCTGGATGAGTTGGTGGCATGGAGTTTGTGAAAGAACGTGTCAGTACCATTCAGCTTAAGGTACTCAGAAAAGTATTTCCCTCTGAAACAATTGTAGGGGTCAAGATTGACCCTGCTCAACCACGGGCATAAAAGAAAAGGGAGGAATGAGAGACAGAGAAGCAAAGGCAGCGCCATGACAGGCTCTTACAGAAGCCAGAAAAAGCTGGGCGTAGGTTTCAGTTCTGGAATTCCTGCGAATTGGGCACAGATACCTGGAACTGAGTCATGATTTCCCTGAAGCGAGATAGCCTGGGTGAGGTCAATGATGGGTTACCAATCAGGTGCAGGTAGGGAAGCTTCCCTATGTAACTCCAACTTATACCCAATCAGCTAAGTACAAGTAGTGAGAAACCCCTCATACTGCAGCTGAAATGGTAGTCTGCGGAAAGTCCCTGTTCCATGATGCTATGGGAGAAAAGTCCTTCAGTTTTGAGACTCGGGGCCACTCGTTCTGAGAAGGCTGCCACTGTGTCGGTGAGCTTGATGAGGGCCCTAGCTTGAGCTAGCCGAGCTAGCTAATAAAAACCCTTTGCTTATTGTATCACAACTTGTCTTCGTGTGAGTGCTCTGGGGAGATCTCGGCCCGGTTTGACACCACCAACAATGACAATTACACCCACAACACTAACACAACAGCACAACCACGAGCAACACAGATACAACCACCAGCACTGACGACACTGTCACACCCACAAGCACAGCAAACTCAACAGGAAAGCCAGGAAGAATGCCCAGCCACTGGCATACCTGTGAAACCAAGAATCAGCCTAATGAATGCGAGCACCAAAAAGGAAGGAAAACCCACCCCCACACGCCAAGAAACCAGAAGCAATTTTACCGTGTCTTGCCAAGAAAGCGATTGGGCCATTACTTGTCTTCAGTGGGAAAAATCCGTGCATGGGGCTGTAAAGGCACTAGATATGGCCCCACATCCATCCTAGGGGGTCTCTCTCCTTGGCTTGTATGTCTGTCTGAGGCAGGGGAGCCCCAACCCCAATTCCAGAAATTCTGGGCCAGCCAGGTCAGCTGAGCCCACCCTGAGCCCTGAGCACTGAGTACCGAGTGTGGCCGGGCCAGCTGAGCCCAGCCCTGAGCACGGAGTACCGAGTGTTTGGGGGCTCCAGCCCTGCTGAGACTCCGGAGCCTGGTCAGCTGTGGGTGGGCGTGTCTGTGCCTTCAGTCCTGCACCCATGGATGAGGATGCTGCGGGTGCTTTCTCGGGGTGTCCGACCCGGCAGTGGCCTCAGAGTCCATGGCGCGGGACCTCTGTGCCCCCGGGTAGGGGTCAGATGGCGGCTGTCTCCACCTCAGCGTGCCCCCGCACACCTGGAGGAGATGCCCGCGCAGGCGCGTTCACTGCCCCCTGAACATCGTGTCCACACACCGTCTGTGCGTCCACCAGCAGGAGCCTTCAGTGGCCGCTGTCCACGCTGCGGGCCTTTTTCCTCCTGCTAGGGCCCAGCAGGGGCGCTGAGCCGGGAACAGCGCCTGCCCTTCAGCCAAGTGGCTCCCCCTTCCCATCAATGCCAAGATATTCCTGTTCCACTGAGCAGCTGCTCAGGTTTGGGGGGGCAGGTTGGGCTGCGTGACTGGTCTGCAGGAAACTCAGCATTAAATGACCTTGCAAACGCCCCGCATCCAGGCTGCAAAGCGGGAAGAGGCTGCAGCTGGGAAGAGTTAGGCTGTTCTTCCGGTGCCAGGGGTTGTACCACCCCAGCGCGGGCTGACGGGGAAGGGGATGGGTGCGCCCTCTGCCCTGCACCCCCGTCGATGGCTGCCCTTCCCCACCGCACCCAGCATCCGCATGAACCTTCTCACAACGTCCATGATGGTTGTGGAACACTGGGAACCCACGTCAGACTCTGCACTGGGTGCTCCTGGCATGTGTGCTTAAGGCGATTGCTTCAGAGATGGTTACCTACCCTACACGCTCTTCTCTATAATCACACACAATAGTAGAGAATTTGATTGTCTAGTATTCACAGCAGGTTTATCCTTTTGTAGCCAAAATGATGGTGACCCTTCCTTCCTTCCTTCCTGCCTGCCTGCCTGCCTTCCTTCCTTCCTTTCTTTCTTTCCTTTTTCTTTCTTTCTGTCTTCCTTCCTTCCTTCCTTCTTTTCTTCCTTTCTTTCGTACTTTTTTAGTCATGGTGAATTGCAAAGTTACTCATCATTGAATTTCAGGCATAGGATATTCCATTCCAGTCCCACCAGTGCTCACATGCCTCCACCAGTGTCCCCAGTTTACGTCCTGAGCCTGTCTCTCGTGGACGCACTGTCTGCCTCTTTTCAGCACTGCATTCTGCTCCAAGTGACCGCTGCCCCCGCCAATGGCCTATTGTAGCCTGTTCTCCCCTGCCCCAGCCCCTACAACTAGCAAGTTTTCTGCTGGAGACTGGTTCTCATTCTCTGTTTCGGTTGCCTTGTGTTATTCCCCGACTCTGTTTCTTCATATCCTGCACGGTAGGAAGACCATTCATGTCTGTGCTTCTTCCTCTGACGCATTTCACTTTGCCTGAAACTCTCCAGAACCACTGATGTGGTAGCACATGACATGACTTCATCTTTCCTATGACTGAGTAGTATTCCACTGTGTATCAGGGTTCCTCGATCCACTCATCGGCTCTTGGGCACTTGGGTTGGTTCCACATTTTGGCTCCTGTGAGTGACTAGTGCTGCAATGAACACAGGAGCGTAGAAGTCTTTTCTGCATTGTGGTTTTGGACCCCCGTATATAACCTACTGCTGGGTCATATGGAAGTGCAATTCCTAGTTGATTGAGAAAGGTCCCTGTTGTCTCCCTAAAAGCCCGGGCCAGTAGACACTGCCCCAGCAGTGAGCACGAGGCTTCCTGTCCCCGCATCCACACCAGCACTGCTTGTTCTGGTTGGTTTGCTTGTTTTTGGCTTTCAGGGTTACACCTGGAGATGCAAGGAATAACCTACATCGGCACTCAGGAATTACTGCTCCTGGTGGTGCTCGGGTTATTCCTGGCTCTACACTCAGGAATTACTCCTGGCGGTGCTCGGAGGACCACATGGTTGTGCAGGGGATTAAACCCTGGTCGGCCAACGCCCTCCCCTGTGCTGTCGTTCCAGGCCCGGTTGCTCTCATTCTTCTGGATGTGTGCCAGTCTCTTGGCATCAGATGACATCTTGTTTTGAGTGGCATCTCCCTGATCATGAGCAATGTTGAGCATTTTCTCACACGCCTTTTGGCTGGTTGTATTTCTTCTTTGAGGAAGTTTCTGCTCATCTCTTCTCTCCAGTTTTTGATGAGGTTGGATTTCTTTTTTCTTGTAAAGTTCTACCAGTGCCTTATATAACTTGGAGATTGATTCTAAGTCAGATGAATGGTTTCCACTTGTCACTGGGCCATTTATTTTTCTTAAATTTTTATTAGTGAAACACCATGAGGTACAGTTGTAGACTTACAAAGTTTTGTGCTTGGGTTTCAGTTATACAATGATCGAATACCCATCCCTCCACCAGTGCCCATACTCCAACACCACCAGTCCCAGTATCCCTCCCTCCCCCGTCCCCCCAACCCACTCCACCTCTGTGGCAGGGCATTCCCTTTTGTTATCTTTCTCATTTTGAGTGCCGTGGTTTGCAAAAGAGCCATTGAATGGCAATCTTTTCCGGTCTATAGTCTACTCTCATCACGCATTTTCAGTGGGCCAATTTTGTATTCTGGTCATTGTTTCTTTTGCAGTTCAGAAGCTTCTAAATGTATGTATGTATGCATGTATGTATTTAGCTTTTTGGGTCACACGTGGCGATGCTCAGGGGCTACTCCTGGCTCTGCGTGCAGGGATTACTCCTAGCAGTTCTCGGGGAAATATATAGGATGCTGCGGATCAAAGTCCGGTCAGCCATATGCAAGGAAAGCAGCCTATCCCTCCGCTCTGGCCCTAAGGTTCTGAATTTCATGTAGTCCCAATTGTTTCTCTTGATTTGTTTGGTGTGGCCAGTGGTCTTGCCTCATTGAGGATGCCGCTAACTTCAATATAACGGAGATTTCTGCTAATCTTTTCCTCTATATACCTTATGGATTCAGGTCTGATATCCAGGTCTTTAATTCCTATTGATTTTATTTTGTGCACGGCATTAGAAATGGGTGAGTTCATATTTTGACAGTGACTGCCAGCTTTTCCAGTACCACGAGTTTTAGAAGGTTTTCCTTGCTCCGCTTTATGTAACATAGAGTTTAAACATCAGGAAATGAGCGTTTATATAAGTTTATATGAGTGTTTACAAAATAACATTTTATTGTTATCCTATAACTATGAATAATTAGCCCACTATATATTTCCTGTGTGTATGCATACAGCAGGTAGGTTGACATATATATTTAGCACATACTGATAGAGATACGCAGAGATGTGTTACTTGAAGGCTTTAGTCTTCTCTCTGTAGAGAGAAACAACGGTCCTCAGACTCACATGAAATATAAGAGGCACTAGAGAGAGAGTATAGCACGGATGGAGGGTGCTCGCCTGTTCCAGTCTCACATCATACACGGCCCCCTGGCACTGCCAGGAGTGATACCTGAGCACAGAGCCAAGAGTCAGTCCTCAGAAGGGCCCATAATAAAAATAACATAAAAAATAAGTGCCATATTGCTTAGACTTTGTTGCTGTCTTCACCCATGCTAAACACATCACATTGTCACAAACAGTGTTTGAGCTGGAGAGGGCAGGGTGTCACTCACTCAAGGGATTGGGTCATTGTAGCTTTGGACCATGGCTGGACTTGACAGAGACACTTTGCTTGTTGCAAAACACCCACACCGTCATCCTTCCCTACTAGAAAAAGGTACAACGGCAAGACACACTGAAGTTTGTTATCCGCAAAGAGAAATAGGGTCAACTCGTATTCTTCAACGGGAGGGACCCCAACACGGATGCAAACAAAAACTCCCAGCCGCGTGCGGTGCGCCCCTCAGCAACATCTCAGGCCTGGATTCCCTGGCTGGCCGCCAGCTCCCCCGATGAGCCCCGAGTGTCCACTGAAGCCCGTTCCCATAAGGCCTCACCCACGCCCCGACCCCCCAGAGGGTGGGGAGCCCGGGGAGGCTCAACTCTGCGGGCCCCCACGTCCAGGCACCTCGTGGCCGTGCTAAAGCCCACCCGCCCTCCGCTCTGTGCTCCCGACGGTCCCATGTACGCACATGGTGGGGGGTGCGGGGAGGTTCCACCACGCAGAATCCCCGAGCCCCGAGTCCTAGGTCACGCGCCACGTCACTAAGAGTATGCCGGAAGGAACACTGGTTCCTAGGGACATGCCGCACCTGCACCCTCCAGCCTGGACGCTAGTTGCCAAAACAGGACTTGAATTCCTCCTACAGACCAGGCCCAGCTTGGTGCCCTGCGCCTGCGGCTGCCCGCTGGCTCTTGCTCCGCAGGCCCGCACCTACCCACAGCTTGATCACCCCCTTTCTGACCCCTCCGCCCACGGTGATTGCCCCCACCTCTGAGGGGGTGGCAGAGACCTGCTGCAGCGGGAATGGGGACCCCAGGATACAAAAAGGGGACCAGGGCTCAGGGAAATGGGATGAACCAGAGGGAGGCAGGCCCAAGGGGGGCGTGGCAGCCCAGAAGAGGGGGCGTGGCAGCCCCAGGACAGAATGAGGTGGACCCTAAACCATATCAGGACCCAGAGAGATCACAGAGGGTCCCGTGAAATTCCCTCTATGCTGCGGTCCCCTGAATATCTCCGGGGGCAGTGGCCGGTACTGCCCAAACCCTGCCCAAAATCCTAAGAGGGAATCCAAGGGACCCGACTTCAAGGACTCCCGTCTTAAACATGCCTATCCGTTGGGCGCACCCTGCACTGCTCGAAGGATGCAAAGAGTGCGCAGAGGCGACCGCAGAGCGTGAGGGCACAAAGTTCCTAGTGGGAAGTGGAAGGCCCAGCACGTGCAGGACCAACGGGTCGAAGCCTGACCCGGTACCAGGTGTGTGGGGCTCCCGGGGAAGATTCCAATTCAGTGGGACCCCTCGCCTGGGCGCTCTGTGCACGAGCCCAAGCCCACACGCCCTCTGCTCTGTGCGCCCGACCGTACCATGCGCGCACATGGCAGGGGGGGCATGGGGAGGTTCCACTGCGCGGGACCCCCGTACCCGGAGTTCTGAGGCCACGCCCTACATCACTAAGGGTATCCAGGAAGGAACGCTGGTTCCTAGGGACGCGCCGCACTGGCACACTCCCACTGGGACGCTAGTCTTGGACGCTAGTCGGCAACACGGGACGGGACGTGAATTCCTCCGTCAGACCAGACGCAGCTTGGTTCCCAGCACCTGGGGCTGCCCGCTGACTGTTCCGCGACAGACCCGCACCTGTCCGCAGCTCGATCACCCCCTTTGAGACCCTTCCGCCCACGGTGAGTGCCCAAGGGGGGGACAGAGACCTGGGGCTGCGGGGATGGGGGAGCAGGGGTCAGGGAAATGGGGCCAGCCTGAGGGAGGGAGGCCCCAGGGGAGGGGGTGTGGTAGCCCCTGGACAGAAGGAGGGAAGCCAAGGGAGGAGGGTGGGGAGCCACAAGGGAGGAGGGTGGGAAGCCCCTAGAAAAATGATGGGAATTGCCAGACAGAATGGGGAACAGTGAGGGAGGAAGTTGAGAGTCCCCAGGGAGGAGGGTGAGAGACCAGAGGGAAGACTCCAAGGAGTCCCTAGGGAGGAGAGTGGGAGTCTCGAATGAGAAAGGAGGGAAACCCTAGGGTAGGTAGGTGGGATTCCAGAGGGGAGAGTCCAAGGAGCCCCTAGGAAGGAGGGTGAGAGTTCGAGGGAGGAGGATGTGGAGCCCCTAGGAAGGAGGGCAGGAGTCCAGAGGGAAGACGCCAAGGAGTCTCTAGGGAGGAGGGTGGGAGTCCAAGAGGGGGGTAGAGAAGCCCCTATGGAGGAGGGTGGGAGTCTCCAGGGAGGAGGGTGGGAAATCCCAAGGGAGGAAGGTGGGAGTCCAGAGGGAGGAGTCCAGGGAGCCCGTAGGGAGGAGGATGGGAGTCCCCAGATAGGAGGTGTCTTCTGGGCTGACAGCACTAGACTTGCATGACCCGAACTCGCTTCCGGGCTCCAGAGATGGGCCCCCAGACCCACCAGGAGGGACCCCTGAGGAAGACCTGGAGTCAGCCCTGGGCACCATGGGGCGTGGCCCCAAAGTTGACCAAACAATAAAATGGTTTTTGTGTGACCCCTGGGGACCCCAAAGGTGCAGAAAGGGCCCCAATGGCAGGGAGGGGGTGTGCGTCTCTGGGCTGCCAGGGTCTGAGTGTGGCCTGTGATCTGCAGAGCCCTGACCCGGGATGACGCGGAGACCGTGCGACATGTGGTTCTACCAGGACCTGGGGACGCCGCGACCAGCCCAGGCGCCATGCACACGGGGCTACGGTGGGCCCAGCTCTGTGGGGCATCCTCAGCCCCACGCCCCTTATCCCTACAATCCAGGGCCTTATGTCCACGGCCCGCCGACTTACTACCCATGGCCGGGGCCCAGTGGCCAGCCCACAGGGGCCTATGGACATGGCTACTATGACCAGCGGGCTCGCCGCCAGGGTCCCCAGTTAGTACCCTCTGACCAGCATGGATGGCCCGTTCGAAAGGAGGAAGACTGGTGTGAGGCTGTGGTCTACTGTCCACGGAAAGCCCCCTGCTTCCAGAGGGGCACGCATCACTGTCAGGCCCTGCTAGGCCACAAGACCCCTCATGGCCGGGCGGTGACCCCCGCCCCAGCCCAGAAGGGGGCCCCAGTGCCCCAGAAGGAGGCCCCTCCGCCTCCGCTCCCGGTGGCAGTGCCCGCCCCAGCTGCACCCGCAGTCATAGGGTGGCCACAAGCCCCTGACGATGGCCAGGTTGTGTCCACCAAGGACACACAGGCCTGTCTCAGTGACGTGGAATCGATGGAAGTTGTGTCCTGCGGGAGCAGCATTCAGTCCATGGATGCGGAATCCCAAGGGGAACCACTCAGCGACATGGAGGTGGATCCACCCAGTGTCCCCATGACCCAGCCACACGCTGCGATGGCCGCACCCCAGGGCCAGGCGACCCACGTCCAGGCCGCAGGGATAACACAGCAGCGCTCGAAGAGGAAGAGAAACAACCGTGCGAAGCTACAAGGCCCACAAAGTAAGAGACACCAGCCGGGCGCTGGACTGGGCCCCAATGTCACCCAGGGCGCCCCTGTGCCTGTGCCTGCCATGCAGCTCCCTTCGGCGCCGAAGCCCGTGCCCCCCAATGTTCCGGGACCAAGTGGCACCCAAGGTGCCCCTGCACGCATGCCAGCCTTCCGATTTGCACCTCCGCGGCAGCTCGGGCCTCCCAACGTGCCGGGGCTAAGTGGTCCCCAGGGCGGACCAGTGTTCCACTTTGCACCCCCGAGGCAGCTTGTGCCTCCCAAGGCACCAGGGCCACGCGGTACCCAGGGGCCACCTGTGCCTGCACCCGCCATCCAGATCCCACAGGTGTCGCACCCTGTGCCCAGCTATGTGCCCGCACCCCAGCAGGGCTTGAAAAGTGCTGCCACCCAGCAGGGCGGGTACCAGCGGCCACTTGTGGCTCCTGCTACTCTGAAGCCTAGGCCCGCAGTCCAGCAGGGCTCAGCCAGTGGTGCCACCCGGCTGATGTGGTACCAGCAGCCACTTGTGGCGGCCCCCAACCAGGTCCCACCAGCATGGCATCCTGTGCCCCCCCATGTGCCCGCACCCCCACAGGGCTCGAAAAGGAGTGCCACCCAACACGCACAACACCAGCAGGCACTTATCAATCATGCCAACCAGGTCCCACCTGCGTGGCACCGTGTGCCCCCTCGCGTGACCCAGCAGGGCTCGAGCGCCAGTGTCACCCAGCTGGTGTGGCACCAGCGGTCACTTGTTGCCCCCTATGGGCAGCAGCGTCAGGGTGCCCCAGCCCGGAAGCTTAGGCGATAGGGGTCCCAGAGCTCAGGGGCTGCGGTCCTATGGGGCCCTTATGGCCGGAGGCCTCACGGTCAGACACCCCCACTCAGACACCCTGGGGCCCCCCTGTCTGAAAGGTTTCTCAGCACCTCCCATTACCATCCATATTGTTCCACAAATGACTTGGATCAACTGCTCTGTATGAGTCACACGATATAATCTGTTCTTTACCTTAGAATATATGATAGCATATTTTTTTCTCTAAAATAAAGTTGTTGCAACGTGTGTGGAGCCTGCACTGTGCTTTTCTCTCCGAGCAGGTGAGCGGGCATCGCCCCGTCGGGGTGAGGAAGGGCAAGGAGGAGCCGGTTGCTCTGCAGTGCTCCCCATTCTGAGCGCTGAGAAGCTCAGCGCGTCTCCCTGCTCCTCCATGCTGAGGGTACTTGCCCCTTGGTGGTAGCCTCAGCTCTACTCAGCCCCGTCCCAGGCCAGGCTCCTCCCCCATCTTAAGCACCACTGTGCTCTCCAGCCAAGCAGCAGAATGGCTGAGGACCAGGGGGAGAGACGGGGCGGGGGCTTGGTGGAGGCACCCGCATGGCAGAGACAGCCCTGGGCTCACTCCCCGTGAGCCCCAAATCCAAACACCTCCAACACTGGGATTGAGACATCGGGGGCGAGGCCAGAGACTGAGGATAGTGGGCGGGCATTGGTCTGGCACAAGGCCCACCCATGTTCCACCCCGTACCTGCCCCCAGCCCCCAGGAGTAACTCCCGAGAGAACAGTCAGAGGTGACCTTGAGCAACACCGGGGCTGGTGCCAAACTTGAAAGTACTTCGATCAACTCCTAGGGGAGGGGGTGGGAGGGATCAATAGCTCTGTTAAAGCCTCTAGGCCGCAGGCAGCAGACCCCAGGGCCGCCCGCCTCTCCCCGAGGACTGCACAGATTTTTGCTCACCGTCAGCAGCCCCCACTGCAGGGGCCGGGCTGACTGGGACCCGGGAGCCGGATTCGGCGTGAAGAAATCAAACCCAGGGGCTGGGAGGGACTCAAGGGGGTGACTGAGCACGGCACAGCCACGGCTCATCCTGACCCTGACGGAACCTGAGCGACACCTGCGGACGGGACACTTGCCTCCTCCTGAAGCGGCCGGCTCCTCTGGGACAAGTGGAAGGTGGGCCATGGTCCTGCCCTCCGGGAGCCGGGCAGAGACACGGCTCTGAGGTGGGGTCACACAGGAAGGGGCATGGGCTCAGACGTGGGCTCACACAAGTAGGGACACGGGGGCTCTGAGGTGGGCTCACACAGGGAGGGCTATAGCGCTCTGAGGAAGGGTCACACAGGGACGACACGGGGCTCTGAGGAAGGGTCACACAGGGAAATACAGGGAACTCTGAGGAGTCAAACAAGTAGGGACATGGTGCTCTGACATACAGTCACAGGGAAGGGATTGGGGCTCTGAGGAGAGCTCACACAAGTAGGTTCTCGGACCTCTGGGGGGGTGTCACAGGGTTCTAGGGAGGGGTCACAAAATTAGGTGTACGCACCTCTGAGATTGGGTCACACAGGGGTAACGGGATGGACAGGAGGCTCCGAGGAAGGGTAACACATGGAGGTACACATGCCTCTTAAGAGGTGTCACATAAGTAGGTAGATGGGACTCTGAACCTACTTATGACCACTCCTCATAAGAGTGGTCATAAAGGGATACAAAGCTGAGGATCACAAAGGGATGGTCACGGGGGGACACAAAGGGACACAAAGGAGGGACACAAAGGGACACAAAGGAGGGACACAAAGTAGAGGGTCACAAGCAGATGGTCACGGGCTGTCACAGGGTAGGGCCACAGGGCTCTTACGTGGGTCACACAAGTAGGGTCCAGCACTCAGAGGAGAGGTCACAGAGGGAGAGACAAGGGGTTCTGAGAACAGGTCGCATAAGTAGAAATACGGGGCTCTGAGGTGTGGTGACAGGGGAGGGACACAGAGCTCTGAAATATGGTCACAGAGGACAAACCTGGGCTTCTGGGGAGGGGTCACACAAGGACGGTCACGGAGTCTGAGAAGAGGTCACATGGGCAAGGACACAGGCTCTGAGAAGGTGTCACACAGGCAGGGACATGAGACTCTGAGAAAGAGGGACACGGGGCTTTCAACAGGGGTCAAACGGGCAGGGACAGGGGTTCGGAGGTGAGGTCACACAAGTATGGGCACGGGTCTCTGAAGAGGGGGCACATAGGGAGGGACATGGGATCTGAAGTGGGGGTCACACAAGCAGGGACACAGGGCTCTAAGATGGAATCACCCGGCAAGGAAGACAAATGGGTGGGGGGGGGTCACATGATGTGTACATGGGGCTCTGAGGTTGGAGGGTTTATGAGTAGAGTAAGAGGCTCTCAGTTGAAGTCACACAATCAGGGACTCGGGGCTCTGAGCAAGGGTCACACAAGCAGGAAGAGAGGGCTCTGGGGACAGGTCACAGGGCCAGGGCCAGGGTTTCTGAGGAAGGATCACACTAGCAGGGTTATCCGACTCAGTGGGGGTCAGTTGTCAGGGAAACAGGTAGCTTCACAGAACAGATCCATCGGACATTTGTGGGTCAGACAAGCAGGAATGTGATTCTCTGAAGTAGGGACCCTCAAGCAGGGTCCATGGCTCTGAAGTGTAGTCGCACATGAAGGGTCATGGGAATCTGAGGTGTGGTCACACAGGCAGGGACACGGGCTTTTGAGATGGGCTCAAGTTTGGAGGGACACAGGGCTCTGAGGAAGGTTCACACACACTGGAACATAGGGCTCTGAGTTTGGATCACATGGTTGGGGACTCATGATCTGTGGAGGGGGCACACAGGTAAGAACAAGGGTCTCTGAGGGGTGGTCACATGTGTGGGACATAGGCCACTGACATCAGCTCTGACACAGAGATCTAAGTTGAGATCACACAGGCAGGGACACAGAACACAGGGGAGGTTACATGTCTAGGATGTGGGACTCTAAGTGGGGGGTCACACGAGCAGGGACATGCGCTCTGATTACGGGCAAAGATCAGGGTACATAGTTCTGAGGTAGGGTCTCTTATGTAGAGTCATGGGAATCTGAGGTCACATGGGCAGGGACACAGGGCTCTGAGGTCAGTCAAAGTAGTGGAGACATGGAACTCTCGCTGAGGAGGGGTCCCAAAAGCAAGGCTCTGAGGGGTGGCGACACAAGCTGGGACAGGGCTCTGAGGAGATGTCACACAAGCAGGGACATGGGACACTACAGTGGATCACACGGGCAGGGGCAAATGACTCAGGTGGGCCACATGGCAGGAATATGTGCACTGAGGTGTATTCGCAGAACAGGGACCTCAAAGACAAGCAGGGGCGTGGTACTCTAAAGTGGGGATAAACAAGCAGGGTACACGGCTCTGAGGTGAGGTGACACAAGCAGGGACATATAACTCTGAGGTGAGGTCATAAAAGCAGGGACATGGGATGCTCAGTTGTGATTTCACAGGCAAGGCTGTGGGGATCAGAGGTGGCATTGACTGGATCTGAGGTGGATGATCACACTAGTAACAACATGAGGGTTGTGTTCCGATCACACAGGTATGGATCCAAGGCTCTGATATGGGGACACAACTGCAAGATACGAGGCTCTGAGGTGGGAGGTCACACGAACAGTGAAAAGGGTCTCTGAGGTAGGATCACATGGGCAGGATCACTGGACTCTGTGGTGAGGTCACACAAACAGAGATAAGAAGGTCTGAAGTGGGGTCACACAAGCAGGGTCATGGGGATCTGAAGTGTGTCACAAAAGGTCATGCTCAAAGGTCCTTGTGGAGGTCACAGAGGCAAAACCATGGGGTCTGAGGGGTTGTGACAAGGGTAAGGGCACGGGTTTTGGAGGTAAGGTCAGGTAAGGGGCAGCAAGGACTAAGGTGGGTCACATCAAAGGTAGAGTACAAACCTGTGTCACACAGGAAAAGTCTCTGAAGTCGCGGTCACAAAGTCAGGTACGAGGACTCTGAGTTGCCTGTGGGGAGAGGCCTATGGTGAGACCAGTTTCTTTTCTGAGATCATGCTGGAATGCAGGGACATGCACACTGAGTTGAGGTCACGAAGTGGAGACCGGGGGCTCTGGGTCAAATTAGTGATGGTCTTACATAGGGTGAGCAGGGCCATGACAAGAAGCTCTGATGTGGGGTTAAAAGAACAGGGGCATGCTTCTGTTGGCTGTCACCCAAGACAGGACGGCAGATTCTGAGCTAGGGAAGCAGGCAGAGGCCTGGGTTCGGTCACAGTAACACACACAGGACAGGGTCACACAAGTGGGACAAGGGTTCGTGAGGTGGGGCACACTGACAGACATGCGTCCCTGGGAGGGTCAGACCAGCAGCGATAGGGACTGGCAGGGCTCACCCACGCAGGAATAAGGGCTTTTTGAGAAAGAGTTCAGGATTGGGGTGTGTGCATGTATGCACGTATGCACAAAGGAAAGAGTTCAGGATATTTGCGGGATTGCATAGTGCAGCGCCCAGGGAGGTTTGTTTCTGTGTATGTACAATGGAAAGAGTTCAGGATTGGTGTGTGTGTGTGTGTGTATGTGTGTGTGTGTGTGTTTGCACGTGCGCACAATGGAAAGCCTTCAGGATTGTCCCAGGATGGAAGTTTGCAGGATTGCATGGTGAAGTGCCCTAGGGGCAGTGTGTGTGTTTGTGTGTGTGTTTGTATGTGCAGGTAAACACAATGGAAAGAGTTCAGGATTTGCTGCAGATGGGCAGTTTGCAGGGTTGCATGGTGCAGCACTGTATCTACAAAGATTATGTAGATACAGCCTCACCCTGGCCAGGCCTGGGGGTCAGGGGCCTCTGTTTCAAATCTGCTAAAGCATCAACGTTTCTATCAAGACAGTAATATCAAGCTTTAGGACTGCTGCCCCCAATGACCCCTGTGCTGTTGGCAAACTGGGATGCATTCCTTTGGGATCTTCGGGAATTCGGATCTCTGCAGGTGTTACTTGTTTTGGCATCTGGAATTCTGATCTCAGCAGATGTTATTTTTCTCTACCCTCTCTCCAACCTTCCCCAAAGTTCCATAAAAATCTAGGGAAAATAATAAAATAAGAACGGGGAGTGGGGGCAAGTACCTTGGGCCTTATTCGTGTTTCTGGTCAAGGAATAAAGATTATAAAAATTGGCACCAATATAGCCATAGCAGATGCATCCTCAGGGGTCAGTTACGGGTCTGTTGTAGCTTTGTGTCTCTCGTGACACTATAGGGTCCAGGTGAGAGAGGAGAAAGAAAATGTTCCCTGCAAAGGTGTTTGTGTGTGTGTGTGTGTGTGTATATGTGTATGTGTGTGGAAGGGGCAAGGAGTTGGTAGCTGGGGGCTTCCCAGAGAGTCTTAGTTATTAATTGGGCAGCCTGGGGATGACATTCCCCTGGGGATGACATTCCCCTGGGGATGACACTCCCCTGGGGATGACAGCTTGTAGCAAAAGATCCCAGTTTCAGAAACGTGCCTATGTGTCTCTGTTTATATAAGTGAGTGTCGCTGTGTGTCTGTTGTCTGTGAATATGTCTTATTTTTGTGTGTCTAACTATATGTCTGTGCATATGGGTGTACTGTCGATGTGGGCAGTCTGTGTCGCTGAATGAATGTATATCTGTGTATAAATATCTGTGTGTATCTGCATGTGTCTGTGTCCATTTAAATATCTGTGTCTGTGTTCCTTTGTGTATGTCTGTAGGTCTTTGTACATGTGTGTCTGTGTAAATGTCAGTGTGTGTGCCTATGTTTCTATGGTCTCTATGGTTAGCTCTGTCTGTGTGTCAGTGTATAAGTCTGTGTGTATATTTGTGTGTGTCAGAGTCCGTGTGTATATATGTCTGATGTCTATGCTAATGTGTCTGTGTGTGCATGTAGGTGTGCTGTGTGTATGATTGTTTCTCTGTGTATAAATGTATGTGTGTCTGCGTATATGTTTGTGCATATATCTGTGTCTTGTGTTTACACCATGTGTGTCTGTGTATATATCGGCATGTCTCTGTATGTGTGCATGTGTGTCTGAGTCTGTGTATTTGTCTGTTCTATGTGTGTCTAAATTTGTAAATGTGTATTTCTGTGTTTACATTTGTGTGTCTCTGCATGTGGGTGTTTATGCATTTGTTTTGTGTGTCTGTGTTGGTATACATTCGTTTATAAGGCGTGCATGGTGTATGTGTCTAGTTGATAGTGTCTGTGTTTCAATGTATATATCTGTGTGTCTCTGTATATGACTGTTTGTATAAGTGTCTGTGTCTATATGTGTTTGTATCTATCTGAGTGTATAGCACAGCGGGTAGGGCATTTGCCTTGCACGCTGCCGACCCAGGGTCGATTCCTTCGTCCCTCTTGGAGACCCCAGCAAGCTACCGAGAGCATCTCACCCACACGGCAAAGCCAGGCAAGCTGCCCATGACATATTCGGTATGCCAAAGACAGTAACAACAGGTCTCACAATGGAGGTGTTACTGGTGCCCGCTCAAGCAAATCGATGAACAATGGGAGGAGAGTGCAGTGGCTGTGTGTGTGTACATGTGTGTCTCTCTGCATGTGTGGATATACATCTGTGTGTGTCTGAGTGTGCTATTGATGTCTGTGTTTCATGACTGGGCACATGTGTATCTGTATCTATATGTGTGTTTGTGTGTACATGGGTGTGAGTCTGTGTATATGTCTGTGTTGGGTGTGAATATGTGTCTGTTATAAGTCTGAGTTTGCCTATGTCTGTGTGCACATATTTGTGTCCGTGTGTATATGTGTCTGTGTGTGTTGGTGTAACTGTATGTGCGTGTTTTTGTGTCTGTATTTTTGTGTGTCTCTCTGTGTGCATGTGTTTGTGTATATCCTGTGTGTACATGTCTGTGTTCACATGTGTGTGCCGCTGAATATGTATTGTATCAGTGTGTCTATGATGTACTTGTGCATATGCCTCTGTGTGTCTGTGTGTGCGTGTATCTGCTTATATATCCATATGTCTGTGTGAGTCTCTGTGTATACAAGTGTGTATGTCTGTGTATATTTCTGTGTCTCTGTGTGCATGTATGTGTCTATGTATCTGTTTCTACGTCTATTTGTGTGTCTGCGTGTATCTCTGTATGTGTGTCTCTTTTGTGTGCATGTGCATTTGTTGTATGTCAGCATTATTGTGTGCATACAGTGTCTATGAGTTTCTGTATGTATCTGTGTCTCTCTTCACATATGCATCTGTGTATATGTCTGTGTGGCTGTCTGTATGTCTGTGCATGAGTGTATGTCTGTGAATACGTGTCTCATTGGGTGTGGGATTGTACAGCTGTGTGTGTGTGCACACATGGGTGTGTTTCTGTGTCTAAGTCTGTATGTGCATCATGTGTCTCTGTGCGTCTATCTAAATGTCTATGGGTTCATGTGTCTCTGCTCCTATGTGTCTGTGTATGTTTGTGTCTCTGTATGTCAGTGTGCACAAACGTCCGCACATGTCTGTGTTATATATCTGTTTCTCTGTGTCTGTGTCTGTGTCTCTCTGTATATGCGCATGTGTGTGAGTTTATGTAGACATCTTTGTTGTGTCTGTGCGTGTGTGGGTGTGTCTGTCTGTGACTGTGAATGTGTATATGCTTGTGCCTGTGTATGTCTGTGTGTCTCCGTGAATGTGTCTATGTTGTGCCAGTGTATGTCTGTGTGTATTTGTGTGTGTGCGTATCTGCGTTGTGTATATACTATGTGTGACTGTGTGCATTTGTCTATCTGTGTGTGTCTGTTTATGTCTGTGTATGTCTAGGTGAGCATGTGTGTGTGCACTGTGTGTGTTTCTATATATGTCTGTATTGTTTCTCTGTGCTCATGTATTTTACGTGGAAGTCTGTGTCTCTGGACGTGTGTGGGGAATGTTTTTCTGTGCATATGTCTGTGTGACTACCTGTTTGTGTGTCTGTGTACATAAGTGTATGAGACTGTGTGTGTGTCTGTGTGCACTTGTGTATTTGTAACTTTGAATCTCTAGAAGTATGTGTGTTGATGTGTGTGTCTGAGTGTCTGAGATTCTGTATTTATGTCGGTGTAAGTGTATGTACGTGTCTGTGTGTGCATGTCTGTGTCTCTTTGTGTGCACGCATGCTCCGGGTGTGTCTGAGGATGTCGGTGTCTCTGTGTGTGAGCGTGCCTGTATGTGACTGTGTCTGTGTCTATAACCGATTGTGTCTACCTTATGTCTGTTCGTGTCTGTTTGGGCATAGGTTGTATGTCTGTGTATACATTTATGTGTGTCTATGTGTGATTGTGTCTGCACGTGTTATGTATATATTATGTGTCTCTTTGTATCTGTGTACATGTTTGATTGTGTTGTGTGTCTGTTTATGTCGCTGTGTGTATATGTCTGTGTGTATATATGTCTCTATGCCTGTGTGCATGTGTAAACGCCTGTTTGTGTCTTTGTGTTGCACTAGATGTGTCCTGTGTATGTTTGTGTATCTATCTCTGTGTATATTTGTGTGTATATGTGTGTCTATATGTGCATGTGTGAGCCTGTCTGTACATCTGTATGCCTTCGTGTGCACAGGTAGATCAGAGTCTATATCTGTGTATGTATCTGTCTGCGTTTGTGTAAATCTCTGTTTGTGTATCTTCGTGTGTCTGTGTACATGTCTGAGTGTGTCTGTGTGTATATATGTATCTGTGTATATTTCTGTGTGCACATGTGTATATGTCGTTCAAGTCTGTCTGTGTGCATAGGGGTTTGTGACTGTTGTATCTCTGTGAATACAGTCCATGTCTCTATGTATGTGTGTTTGTGTATATATATTTAGTGTCTGTGTGTGCATGTGCGTGACTATCTGTGTATGTCTCTGTGTGTCTGTGTGTCTACCTATGTATGTGTCTTTGTATGTTTGCTGTCTGTGTGTTCTGGGTATATGTCTATGTGCATGATATGTGCATGTCTGAGTGTATGTTTGCCTGTGTTCGTATGTTTACTATATGTGTATGTCTATATGCGTCTCTCCATATGTCAGTGTACCTCTGTGTGTGCACCTGTGTTTGTGTGTCTCTCAGTGTGTGCATGTATTTCTGTGTGTATGTGTGTCTCTGCATGTCTTTGTATGTCTCCATTTATGTGTATGTGATTTGTGTCTGTGCATATATCTGTGTGTATCTCTGTGTGTCACTGTGTATACGTCTATGTGTCTCTGTATATGTATTTGTGTGGCAGTGTGTGCGTGTGTGTGTTGGTATTTGTGTGTATATGTGTCTGTGCATGTCGTCGCCTGTCTCCATTTATGTGTATGTGATTTGTGTCTGTGCATATATCTGTGTGTATCTCTGTGCGTCAGTGTGTATACGTCTATGTGTTTAAGTGTCTGTGTTTACGTGTCTGTTTGCATTTATCTGTGTGTCTCTGTGTATACGATTCTGTCTCTATGTGCATGTGTGTATGCCTGTGTGTGCCAATAAATCTGTGTGTCTGTGTGCGCACGTGTGTTGACACATGTGTCCGCGTATATTTATATGTCTGTGGGTATGTATGCACATGCAAGTGTATTTGTGTGCATGTGTGTCTGTACGTTTATGTGTGTATGTGTGTTTGTATATCTGTGTATATAAGTATGTCTATATGTCTGTGTGTCTCTATATATGTCCGTTTGTACCTCCACGTCTTTGTTTGTATACGTGTCTGTGCATATTTTTGTGTATGTCTATATGTCTGTGTCTGTGTACTTGCTTGTGGGTGTTTGTCTATGTCTGTTATATATGTGTGCATGTGTCTGTGCACACGTGTGTCTGTGTGCCTGCATGTGAACAGTGTTTGAGTCTGTGCATATGTCTGTGTGTCTGTATTTGCATTTGTATATATGTCCATGTGTGTCTGTGTGTGCATCTGTATATCTGTGTTTGTGCATGTGTCTGTTTAGGCTTGTGGATGAGTGTCTGTACGTTTGTGTATGTCTGTGTCTGTATTTTCATTCTTGTGTATGTCTCCCTCTCTGTGTCTGCCTATGAGTGTCTTTATTTATGTCTGTGTGTACGTCTCTGTGTATGTGTAAATGTCTCCATGTCTGTATGTCTGTGTGTCTGTGTTCATCTGAGTATATGTCTTTATGTCTATGTAGGTGCATATGTGTGCCTGTGTGTCTGTGTATACATATGTTTGTGTGTCTGTGTGTGTGCAAGTGAGACTCAGTCTGTTTCTATGTGTGTAAGTGTGCTATTTGGGTATGCCTACATCTGTGTTCATGTGTGTGTCTGTGTCTCTGTGTGTATGCACGTGCATGTGCCTGTGTATATGATTGTGTGTCGGTATGTGTCAGTCTTTGTGGGCATATGTGTTCATGTTTCTGCGTGTGTGGGTTTTTGTGTATACATCTGTGTCGATATGTCTCTGTGTGCAGGTGGATCTGTGTGTGTATATTTTTTCCTGTGACTGTGTGCATGTGTTTGTTTATATCTTTGTGTGCGTGTGTCTAGGTCTATGTGTTTGCATATGTGTACGTCTGTGTATATACCTGTGTGTAGCAATCTGTGTCTGTGAATATGCCAGTGTGCGTGTCTGTGTCTGCATGTGACAGTGTGTTGGGATACAGGTCTGTATGTGCCTGTGTGTCTATCTTTATGCTATGTTTGTCTTAATATCTGTGTTTACGTCCGTGCACCTGTGCATATGTACATGAGTTTTTGTGTGCTTGTGTATATGCATGTGTGTCTTTGTTTCTGTGTATATGTTTGTGTGTACATTGTGTCCCCTGTGTCGACATTTCTCCGTGTGCCCGTGTATATGTTTGTGTGTACATTGTGTATTCTATGTGAACATTTCTCTGTGTGTCTGTGCCTATGTGTGTGTTCAAGAGTGTGCATGTTTCTCTGTATAAGTCTGCATGTGTGGTATTGGTTGTGTGTTTGTGCATGTCTATTTTTGTCCAGGTGTGCAGGTGTGTGTCTGTGTGTCTGTCTATGATCATGTATGTGTCTGTGGATATGTGTGTTTCTTTGTCTATGTCTGTGTGTCTCTGTGTTTAGGTGTGTGTCTGTGTCTGTACATGTCTGGGTAAGTGTGTGTATCCTGAACTGTGCGTCTGTGTATATGTGTGTATATGTGTGTCTGCATGTGCATTTGTGTGTCTGTATGTCTGTTCTGTGTATGCATGCATATCTTTCTGTCCGTGTATGCATGTTTGTGTGTCTTTGTATATATCTCTGTCAGAGTGTGCCTGTGTACATGTCTGTTGTGTATGTTTCTTCCAAATATGTGTCTTTCTCTCTGCTCTGTGAATCTATGTGCACGTGTGTGTATCTGTGTCTATGTTTGTGTTAGTATGTTGTGTGTGCATTGGGTACGAGTCTCTGTATATATCTGTATCTCTGTGTTTCTTAGTGTATGTCTAGGTCTCTGTCTGTGCTGTGTATATGTCTCTGAGTGTGCCTGACTGTCTTTGTGTATATCTTTGTGTGTGCATAAAAATATGTGCATGTGTGCTTCTCTGTGTATATCTATACGTCACTGTGTCTGTGTCTGCATGTGTGTGTGTCTGAATATGTCTGTGTGCCCCTGTGTGTATGTTTATATGTATCTGTGTGTATGCATGTGTGTCTGTGCATGTCAGTGTGTGCACATTTCAACAAGTATATGTCTATGTGCTTATGTAAATACGTGTATATTTGTGTGTACATGTGTGCACTTCTCTGTTGTGTATGTGTCTGGGTGTATACGTCTCTGCATCTCTGTGTCTATATCTGTACGTGTGTGTACGTGTGTCAGTGTGTGCATCTGTCTGTGTTTTTGTGCATTTGTGTGTCTGTGTATATATATGTGTATGTGTGTGTATCTGCATGTCGTGTGCTTCTATATATTGTAAACATCTGTTTCTCTTTTTGTGTGTCTGTGCCTGTGTTTATGTCTATGTTTGCATATCTGCATGTTTGTGTGTCTGTGTATATGAATGTGTGTATGTCTATGCATATATCTCTAACTATATGTCTGTATCTCTGTGTCTGTGATTGTTTCTGTGTGTGCGCCTGTATATGCCTGTGATTATATGTGTGTATATGTGTGCATGTATGTGCATCTATGTGTCTGCGTATGTCTGTGTATATCTCTCTGTGTCTATATCGGTCTGTCAATGTGTGTCTGTGTTCTGTGCATAATCGGTGTCTCTGTATGTGTGTGTGTGAGTCTGTATGCCAATTCTGTGTGTTTCTGTATATGTCTGTGTGCTTGTGTGTGTGTGTTGTGTGTATCTGTGTAGAAGCCTGTGTCTCTGTATCATTGTATCTCTATATTTTTCTGTGTCTTTGTGTCTATGTCTGTGTGAGTCTGTGTCTGTATCTCCCTGTGATTCTGTATGTGTCTTGGTATATGCCTGGATGTGTGCGTGCATTGGTTTGCCTGTGTATATATGTTTGTGTGTCTTTGTGTGTCTACCTATATGTCTGTGTGTCTATGTATCTGTAGATTTCTCACTGTGTCTGTCTTTTGTGTCTGTGTGTGTGCATGAATATGTCTCTGTATATGTCTTTGAATCTATGTATAAATCTGTGTATCTATGTGTGAGTCTGTGTCTCAGTGTGTGCACATGTGTGTGACCCTGTGTGTATATGTCTATTGACTGTGCTTATGTATGTCTGCTGTCTTTGTAAACATGTGTATCTGTATGTTTGTGCACATCTCTCTGCATCTCCGTATGTGTCTGTGCATGTGTGTGTCTGTTTATAGATCTGTGTGTCTGAGTATGAGACTCTTCATGTGCGTCTGTGTATATGTCTGTGTCTCTGTGTGTGGCTGAGCATATGTATATGTCTGTGTTGTGTGCGTGTGTGTTTCTGTGTGCCTGTACCTGTCTATACATCTGTCTGTATGTATGTGTATGTCTGTGTGCACATCTCTATGTATGCACGTGTCTGTGTATATGTCTGGGTGTGCATGTGTGTCTGTTTACACAGGTAAGTGGATAACTACTGTCTGTGTTTGTATGTCTGTGTCTGAGTCTGTATGCCTTGTGTGTGCATGTGTGTCTGTCTGTATATATGCCTATATGTCTCGCAGTGTGTGCACGTAGGTGTGTGTTGGTGTCTATATCTGTGTGCGCGCAAGTGTGTGTGTCTGAATATGTCTGCGTGTGTCTTCATGTCTGTCTGTGCATACATGCCATATATGTCGGTCTGTGAATGTCTCCATGTGTGCATATGGTTGTTGTCTGTGTGCATGTATCTGTGTGTTCCTGTTTATATGTCTGTGGGTGTCTATGTGTATGTCTGTCTGCTTGTGTGCATTGTATGTCGGTGTATGGCTGTATCTATCTGTGTGTCTGTGTACACGCCTGTGCGTGTCTCTGTGTGTTTGCATATGCCTCTGAGTGCCTGTGTATATGCACGTGTATCTGTTTGCGTCTGTGTGTTTGTATATGTCTGACTGCGTGAGCATGTGTCTATATCTATGTGTGTGAATATATATGTTTGTGTCTCCATGGGAAAGCATGTGTTTGTATGTCTTCAGTGTGTCTGTGTGTGGCTGTGTGGCTATGTGTGCATATGTGTATATGTCTGTATATATGTCTTGGTATGTGTGTTTCTGTGTATAATCTGTGTGCGTATGTATTTCTCGATTGTGCACGTGTCTGTGTGTTTGCTTAATTCTCTCTGTATCTGTGTGTCCATAGTCTGTGTGTAAATTTGTGTGTTGGTGTGTGAACATGAGTGTTTCTCTGCATACGTGCATGCGTCTCTGTATGTATCTCAGTGTGTGTATACTTGTCTGAGTCTGTGTGTGTCTCTGTATATTTGTGTATGTCTCTGTATGTACGGCTCTTTATGAGTCTGTGTGTGTAACTCTGCCTATGTGTGATGATGTGTTTGCTTTGGGTATGTGCCTATGTATCTGTGTATGCAATGGGTGTGCCTGTGTCTATATTTATGTGTCTATGTGTCCATGTGTTTGTACATATGTACGTGGCTGTGTCTCTATGTGTACGTGTGGTTGTGTGCCTATGTATATGTCTGTGAGTCTGTATGCATCTGTGCGTCCATGCATATGGATGTGGGTATATCTCTGTGTACTGTGCGCGTGTCTGTGTATGTCTGTGTATCTGTATGTCTCGTTGTGTGTCTATGTCTGTGTCTGTGTATGCTTGCATGTTTTGGCATATGTATGGTTCTGTACAGGTCTCTCTGTGTGTATGCATCTGTGTCTGTGTATGTCAGTGTGTGTGGATCTGTATCTGTGTGTTGCTGTGTATATGTCTGTATTTGTATGTTTGTGTATCTGTGGCGCTGTAGACATATGTATGTGTGTGTGCATGAGTCTGTGTACATGTCTACATATGTACATATGTATGTATCTGTGTGTGGCATTGCATGTGTCTCTGTGTACATGAGTGCATGTCTGTGTGACTGCATATATATGTCTGTTTTGTCTGTATATATGTCTGTGTCCTACCGTATGTGTCTGTATGCATGTGTCCTGTATCTGTGGTGTGTCTTTGTATGTCTGTGTCTATATCTTTGTCTGTGTCCATGCATGCATCTCTGCATGTCGGTGTGTAAGTCTGACCTTGTCTCTGTGTGTCTAAGTGCTTATATGCCTATTGTCTGTATGCATTTGTGTGTCTATGTAAATGTCTTGGCGTGTATCTGTGTAAATATAAGCGCATCTGTGTGTATCTGTGTATATCTCTATGTTTGCATATGTCTGAGGGTTTGTGTGTACACTTGAGTCTATGCACGTCTGTATTTATGTCTGTGTTCATGTTGTATATCTGCATATATCTGTGTGTGTGTCTGTGTATCAGTGTATATATTATCTGTTGTCAGAGGTCTGCATCTACGTGTTTTTGTATATGTCTCTATGTTATGTTTGTGTGTGCATGTGTCTGTCTATGTCTATTTGTATTTGTGTGTGCATGTGACTGTGTGTCTGTATGTGTGTGTCTGTTGTGTCTCTGTATATGTCCCTCCGTGAATGTCTGTCTGCATGCATGTATAAATGTCTGTGTGTCTGTCTACATGTCTGTGTCTTGTGTATATGTCTGTTTAGGATTGCGTGGTTGTGTCTATGTGTCTAAGTATATATGTCTACATCTGTATATGTGTACACTTCTATATCTGTGTGCACATATATACATGTCTGTGCATCTATACACATGTAGCCTGTGTCTGTATACATGGGTGTCCACCGAAGTATCTTTTGTGTGTGTGCATGTGTCTGTTTTGTGTATGTCTTTGTGTGTTTGTATATGTCTGTAGGTATGTCTCTGTGTATGTGTTTGGTAAGACTGCATCTGTCTATAAGTCTGTGTGTGCCTGTGTCCATGTGTGTGCATGTGTATATACTTTTCTCTATATGTCTGTGTCTGTATGCCTGTGTTGTATGTCTTCTCTGTGAATGTGTATGTCTCTGTGTGTTCATGTGTGTATCAGTGTACGTGTTCGTGTGCCTGTGTTTCTATCTGTGCCAAATAAGTACCGTTTTAGGAATTGGATCTCATGTAGATCTATTTTTCCTCCACAGCCAGGAGAGATGTTCTATTTTACTGCGGTTCTAACTCAAACCATTTAGTGTTCTTATCTTAGCAAATTAAAGTTCCAACACATTTAAGATATTAAGAATCACCCAAAGCTTTGTGCCACCTAGTAAACTATTTTCACGCCGAAGAGGACCTACCTTGAGATGTCAATCTGGCTAGGTTGATTCAGGCTCTGTTAGGAATGAAATAGGCAAGCAGGTAACAAACACTCTTCTTTGGTTTTGCATATATATTCATACACATATATACACACATATACGTATGTCTACATTACTTGGCCTTAGCATGGACCGTGTGCAGAGCAGGTGCTGACTTTCTGAGTCCCTGCTCCATGTGGTGATCGCTGGTGTACTCACCTGGCCAGAGTCCCAGCCAAGGTCCCCACGTGGTGTTCACCTGGCCTTTCCCCATGATGAATCTCAGGATGGTGCTGGAGGCCACCGAGCCCAGATCCTGGTGCCTGGCAGGCTGAAGCAAGGAAGCCAGCAGCTTCTGGAAGCCACAGAGAGCAGCGTTAGTGAAGCAAGCCTCCTGGCCCAGGCCGCCACTCCCAGTCCAGCAAACAGCTGCTGTGACAGGGCAGGGCGCATCCCCTTCTGCTTGGGGTTAATCTCCCCCTGTACTGCTTTTGCATATGGATTTCCTGATGGAATACCCTGAGCACAGACCCAGGAGTAAACCTCTGACACACAGCCCCCAAAGTCAAAAGAAACTTTAAAACTGGAGGGCTTCCAGAAAGTGCCCTGAGAAGGGAATCTGGTGGGGGCCGTCACTCACCAGCAGGTAGACAGGGAGACTCTGCCTGAGGCCAGGACCCGCACTGGCCCGGTCTTCGCTCCTTCTGTCTTCCAGGATTTGTGCACGCCATGGGGGACCCAGCACCTGGAACATGAAGGAAAGGACCCCGGGTTGAGTGAGTGCAAGAGGAAGCCTCAGTTTCGGCTGTGAATGGCTGTATTTTAGCTATCTCTGCTCCACATACTTTTTAAAAATAGTTTTCTATGAAAAACACCCTGATTTGCCAAGTTGTTCATTATACATTTGTTCCAGCACCACCAGAACGACCTTCCCTCCACCAAGATCCTCAGTTTCCCTCCCCACGCAGAGCTGCTGAGAGAGCCTCCGTTTCTGCTCCCGCCTCAGGGAGAAGGCCCATGGTTGGGCAGGCTCATCCTACAGTTTTGGCTTCCAGCAAAATTCCGGGCCTTTTTCAGATCAACAGGGAGTTAGCCACTGTCCGTGCAAATATTCTGCCCTAGAGTTTGGGCTCATGGAGGGCTGAGAAAATGGGCAATACCTAGGGCAAATAGCCAGACAGGCACCTGCCAAGAACCCACTTTCCATTTGAAAGGGTCTGCAGCAAACCCTGCTTACCCTGAAAGTCTGCAGCCCCTGTAAAACAAAGAGTGGTTTCCCTACACTCCTTCCCACTTGCAGACTTTCTTTTGTTTTCTTCGATACTTTTTTTCCTTTGGTACTTATGCTTTACTTTAAAACTGTTTAATTGAAATTCTGTGGTTTACCATACTATGAATAATGTGGACATATGCACATAATTCCAACACCACACAACTCATCACCAGAGCAGTTCCTTCCTCTCTTTTTTCCTCTTCCTAATCTCTAATACACGAGCCTATTAGCTACTAGGCTGATAAACTGAGGCTCTCTACTTTCCAACAATGAGTCTGAGCATCCTGAGGACTCCCAATTTCCATTCATGAAAATACTGGAAAGCTGGGACCCTCTGTCCTGCCTCATCTGCCTCACTGCCGCCCTAGGCACAGTGAGAAATGGGTCCCTCTGGCTTATTCCAACCAGACTTTAAGAACTGGCAAACGGTAATGCTCAGAATATGCTAAGAGCCAGTAGAAGGATGCCTCTACCCCATCTTGACATCAAAAAAGTAACCCTACTGAATAGAATAAAGTAGATTCAAACGCCCCTCCTCGTTTCCAGGTAGAATTAAACAGAATCGACCAGCCCCTCTCGTCTTCCTCTACGCCTTTTGACCTCAGTTGTGCACTGCGCTTTCGGCTCTGCTTGGGACCTGCGTGGGCTAGCGCCCGGGGTGGGATGCAGGGATCCGGGGATACAGGGATACAGGGATGCAGGAATGCAGGGAGGCGGGGATGCTGCTGGGCGGCCTCCCGGGGGCATCCCGCCCCGCCCCCGCCCGCCTCCCGGGCTCCGACGTCACAGGCATGGGGCAGGACCTGGGCCCGGGCCAAGCTGACAGCCGCAGAGGCACCGCGCCAGCAGCCGGCCGGCGGGGCGCGCTCACACTCCGGCAGGGGGCGCAGCCGCTCAGCATTTCGCCCACTGCCAGGGCCAATGCGAAAGCCGGCCGCAGGGGATCATTCCCGGGTTCAGGGGCAGCGGGGGCAACCACTTCCCGGGCGAGGCTCAGGCGGGGCTCAGCCGGCTCGCTGAGGGGCGACCGAAAGGCAGCCCTTTGGCTCCCGGATACACATGAGGGCTGGGGCGAGTCCAGGACAAAGCGCCGGCTGGTCCCTTTTCAATCACCCGCGCGCCAGGGGGCGTGGGTACGCTCGGTCCAGCAGCCAGCCCCCAACGCCTTCGCCAGCGGGCTGCAGCCGCCAGTTGCAACGACTTCGCAACTGCGACCCGGACCACCGCTCTTCCCCTCCAGGACTGGCCGGCAGCGTGAACTCCTCACAACTTCTCGCGGGCCGGCCCCTCCTGGCCACGCCCCCGTCGCCACCCCCTTTTCCCTTCTGGACCTATCCGAGGAGGCGCGCGGCGCGGGGAGGCGGGGCCTCGCGGAGGGCCATCCCGGCCCCGCCTTCCGCGCGCGCGCACGGAGGCCGGCCGCAAGGGGGCGGGGCATGGAAGCGATCCGCGCTCCTATTGGCCGGGCGGAGCGCGGGAGCTGCTATGGGCCTGCAGCGTGAACCCAGCACAAAGTCTCGCGGGCCGGCCCCTCCTGGCCACGCCCCCGTCGCCACCCCTTTTCCCTTCTGGACCTATCCGAGGAGGCGCGCGGCACGGGGAGGCGGGGCCTCGCGGAGGGTCGTCCTGGCCCCGCCTTCCGCGCGCGTGCACGGAGGCCGGCCGCAAGGGGGCGGGGCACGGAAGCGATCCGCGCTCCTATTGGCCGGGCGGAGCGCGGGAGCTGCTATGGGCCTGCAGCGTGAACCCAGCACAAAGTCTCGCGGGCCGGCCCCTCCTGGCCACGCCCCCGTCGCCACCCCTTTTCCCTTCTGGACCTATCCGAGGAGGCGCGCGGCGCGGGGAGGCGGGGCCTCGCGGAGGGTCGTCCTGGCCCCGCCTTCCGCGCGCGCACGGAGGCCGGCCGCAAGGGGGCGGGGCACGGAAGCGATCCGCGCTCCTATTGGCCGGGCGGAGCGCGGGAGCTGCTATGGGCCTGCAGCGTGAACCCAGCACAAAGTCTCGCGGGCCGGCCCCTCCTGGCCACGCCCCCGTCGCCACCCCTTTTCCCTTCTGGACCTATCCGAGGAGGCGCGCGGCGCAGGGAGGCGGGCCCTCGCGGAGGGTCGTCCTGGCCCCGCCTTCCGCGCGCGCGCACGGAGGCCGGCCGCAAGGGGGCGGGGCACGGAAGCGATCCGCGCTCCTATTGGCCGGGCGGAGCGCGGGAGAGGCGGGCCGTGCCGGCGGGGGCTGCGATGGGCGGGGCGCGCTTGAGTGGCGGCCGGGCCCCTGCGCTGGAAGCCAGGGCGTGTTGGCTCGGAAAGGGACTCGGCCCCCAGGGCAGGGCTTACAGCGCGGCCTCCGGGCGGTCGCGGGAAGGCGGCCACGGCAGCCCCAGCCGCAGGGCCCCGGCCCCGGTTCCCTTAAACGTGTCAGCCCGGCCCGCGACTCGGCGACCCGGCCGGGGGCTTAGGGCGCACGCCCCAAAGGTTCCGCCCCTACCGGGGCTCTGCAGATGGGCCCGTAGCCCCTGCACCCCGGGGAGCCGCAGCCGCCTGCTCTGGGCGCGCGGCTACAGCGACACACTGGCACCCAGTGGGGCGTGTGTGTCTGTGTCTGTGTGTGTGTGTGTGTGTGTGTGTAAAGAGATCAGTATTGTGGCAGGATGGTGGCTTGCAGGACTGCATGGTGAAGCACCCTGGGGGGAGGGGTGTATGTGTGTTTGTACACATGTCCACAATGGGAAGAGTTCAGGATTGGGGTGTGTGTGCGTGCATGTATGCGGAATGGAAAGATTTCAAGACTGTTGCAGGATGGCAGTTTGCAGGTTTGCATGGTACAGAGCCCCAGAGAGGTGTGTGTTTGTATGTGTGTGTGTGTGTATATGCACAATGGAAAGAGTTCAGGAATGGTGTGTGTGCGTGTGTGTGTGTGTGTGTGTGTGTGTGTGCACAATGGAAAGGGTTCGGGATTGTCCCGAGATGGCAGTTTGCAGGATTGCATGGTGAAGCGCCGTGGGGAGGGGGGTGTGTCTTTGTGTGTGTGTTTGTGTGTGCACGTGTGCACAATGGAATGAGTTCAGGATTGCTGCAGATGGGCAGTTTGCAGGGTTGCATGGAGCAGCACCGCTGGGAGAGGGTTAAATCGATTGTATAGATGCAGCCTTGCCCCGGCCAGGCCTCGAGATCAGGGGCCGCTGTTTCAAATCTGCTAAAGCATCAAAGTTGCTATCCAGACAGTAACGTGGAGGTTTAGGACAGCGGCCCCCACCGACCCTGGTGCTGTTGGCAAACTGGGATGCATTCCATGGGGATCCTCGGGAATTCGAATCTCTGCAGATATTACTTGTTTTGGCATCTGGAATTGTGATCTCAGCAGATGTTATGTTTCTCTACTCTCTCTCCACCCCCCAGATTTCCATAAAAATCTAGGGAAAATAATAAAATAAGAACGGGGGGGGGGGCGGCAAAGACCTTGGGCCTTATCCGTGTTTCCAGTCAAGGAATAAAGATATATGATGTGTTGTTTGTGTGGTATCTGTGTGTCTGTGTATGTCTGTGTTAGACATGTGTGTCAGTGTCACTATGCATTTGGCTGTGTGTCTATATATTAGTTGTCACTCTGTGCATGTGGCTGTGTGTCTGTTTATGTCTGTCTATATTTCTGTGTGTGTTCATGTGTCTGTGAGAATGTGTCAATGTATGTTTGTTTCTCTGTGTGTCTGTGTACGTCTGTGTATGCGCATATGTCCCTGTGTCTGTAAATGACTGTGTGTGTGGATATGTGTGGTGCATGAGTGTGTTATTGTGTGTGTTTATCTCAGTGTGTCTTGTGATTATGCCTATTTATATATCTGTGGCTCTATGTGTCAGTATATGTTAGTGCGCATTTTGATGGTGTCTCTCTATATCTGTGTCTCTGTGTGCATGTGTCAGTATATATGTCTGTGTGTTTCTGTGTGTCTGTGTGTATATTTTTCTTTGTGACTGTGTGTGCCCACATGTCTCTGTATTGTCTGTGGGTCTACATGTTGAAATGTTTCTGTGTCTGACTGTGTGACTCTCAGTTTGTGTAAGTCTGTGTCTGCATGTTCATGTCTGTGTATATGTATGTCTCTGTGTGCATATGTTTGTTTCTGTGTGCATATGTGTCAGTGTATGTGTCTGTGTGTACACACCTGTCTCTATGGTCATTTTTCTGTGTGTGGCTATAAATATGTCTGTGTGTCTGTGTATATGGCTGTGCTTGCAATTTTGTGTCTGTGTCTCCGTGTATCTATCTGTGTCTCTGTGTTGATATGTCTATGTGTGGTATATGTCTGTTATCTCTGTGTATACTTATAGATGTATGTTTGTGTTTACCTGTGTATACTGTCTGCATATGTCTGTGCTGGACACATGTTTGTATTTTGTATACGGGTATATATCTGTGTTGACTGTGAATGTCTGTATTTGTGTACGTGTGTGTGTCTTGTATATATGTGTGTTTCTGAGTGTCTGTGTATATATATCTGAGTATGTGTGTTCACATGTGTTTCTGTGTACATGTCTGTCTCTGTGTGCATATTTTTCTTGCATCTGTGTGTGCATGTTTTTGTGTGTTTACATGTATATGTCTGTGTTTCTATGTGTATAAATATCTGTGTATTTCTGTGTGTGGAGGTGTCTATGTATGTCTATGAGAGTCTACGTGTGTGTATATTCCTTTTGTGTGTGCATGCTTACATGCCTGTGTTTCTGTGTGTGTTTTTCTATGTTTCTATATGAATGTGTCTGTGTATATGTCAGTGTATATGTATCTATGTGTACGCGTTTGTGTATATGCAGGTGTATATCTGTGTGTTTGTGCATCTGTCTCTGTGTACATTGTATCTACCTGTGCATGCTGTATATATGTCTGTGTCATTGTGTGTGCATGTGTGTCTACCTCTGTGAGTGTCTATATATTTGGGTGTCTGTGAGCATGTGTATCTATTGTATATGTCAGTGTATACGTATTTTGGTGTATGGATATGTGTGTAACTGTCATGTGTATGTCTATGTGTGCATGGGTGTCTCTATGTCTGTAAATATGTCTGTGTTTGTGTGCATGTCTCTGTGTGTCTGCATGTGTGTTCATCTGTGTATATGTCTGTATGTGTATCTATGTGTGCACCTATGTGTGTCTCTGGATGTTGATATATTTATAATTTTGTGTCTGAATACATCTTTTGTGTTTCTGTGTGCGCATTTGTGTGTCTGTGTGTGACTGTGCATATGTATGTGACTGCATATGTCTCTGTGTGTGGATGTGTGTGTTCCTGTCTACATATTTCTGTGTGTGAGCAAATGTGTCTGTGTATATGTCTGTATGTGTAGGTTTAATTGTGTGCTTCTGTGTGACTTTGTATTTGTGTGTAAGCATGTCTGTTTACGTATGTGTGTATATTTGTGTGTCTGTGTATATATCTGTGGGTGCATGTGTCTATATTTCTGTGGATATGTCTGTGTTTCTATGTGTGCATATGAGTTCGTATGTATATATGTCTGTCTTTGTATACCTGTGTGTGCGAATGTGTCTGTGTATATGTCTATGTGTTCATGTGTGTATCTGGAAACGTTCCCATGTGTTTGTGTACACATGTTGCATTTCTGTGCATGTGCATTTGTATATAAGCCTGTGTGTTTTGGTGTAACTGTATGCATGTGTTTATGTGTGTCTCTGTGTTTATGTGTGCCTCTCTGTGTGCCTGTGTTTGTATATAGGTCTGTGCGTTCACATGTGTCTCTGAATATGAGTGTGTGCATCAGTGTTTCTGAGTGTTTTTGTGTATATGACTGTGTTTCTGTGTATATGCATGGGTATGTGTCTTTGTATATGTCTGCTGTGTCTGTGTGTTCATGTGGGTACATGTTTGTGTATCTGTGTGTCTCTGTGTATGTGCATGTGTATGTATCTGTGTAAATGTGTATATCATGTGTGCATGTCTGAGTGTATATGCCTATGTGTCTGTGTGTTTATGTGTTTAGTGTATCTGTATGTCTGTGTGCATCTCTATGTCTCTATGTGTATCTCTGTGCACGTGTGTGTCTGTGTGTATCTCTGTGTTTGTATGTCTGTGTTGCGGGTGTGCATATGTGTATTTGTGTGTACATGTATGTTTATATATGTCTGTGTGTCTCTGTGGTGCATGCTTGTGTCTATGTATGTCTCTGTGTATATATGCCTATGTTGTGTTGCACATGTGTGTGTATTTGAGAGTACATGTGTTGTTCAGTGTATATGCCTTATGTGGGTCTGTATGTTTGTGGGTGTCTATTTGCACGTTAGTGTGTCCATGTTTGTGTGAGTCTGTGTATATGTCCTGTGTGAGTGCATATTGGTTTGTGTGTGTCTGTGTATATATCTATTTATATGTCTCTGTGTGAATGTGTGTGTCTATGGACATACCTGTGTCTGTGTATCTGTTTGTGTCTCTGTTGTCTTTGTGTGTACATATTTGTGTGTCGGTTTATATGTTGGTGTGTCTGTATGTCTGTGTATCTATGTGTATCTATGTCTCTATGACTGTTTTGTGTCTTGTGCATAAATGTGGGTGTATTTATGAGTAAATGTTTGTGTGGGTACTTGTATATGTCTCTGTGTATATGGTTCTGTCTGTGTATACGTCTGTGTGTGTCTGCATATCTATATGTCTCGGTGTGTGCATTGTATGTCCATATCTGTTTGTGTGTCTCTGTATATATTACTGTGTCTGTATGTGCATGTGTTTTTCCGTATATGTTTCTGTGTGTCTCTTGTGTGTATGTGGGTGTGTACCTGTGTATATATCTCAGTGTGTATTTCTGTGTGCAAATCTGTATGTATATTCGTTTGAATTGTGTGCAAGAGTATGTCTGCGTATATTTGTGTCTCTGTTGTGCATGTGTCCACCTTTATATATCTGATTGTGAATATGTGTGATTCTGTGTATGCATGTGCGTCTGACCATATGTGAGTATCCAGTGTATGTGTCTGTGTTCTGTGTGTGCAGATGTATTTATGTGTCTCTGTGTATATCTGTGTGTGCATGTGTTTGTGTCTATATATATTTGTCTTTATGCATATATGTGTTGTGTGTCTGTGTTGTATGTTTGTGTGTATACATCTTTGTGTCTGTGTATATACTGTGTTTCTGTATGTTTTATCTTCTGTGTGCATGTGTGTCCACATGTGTGTATATGCCTGTGTCTGTGTTGTGTATATGAGCATGTGTGTATCTGTGGGTATATATCTGTGTATTTATGTCTGTGTGAATGTGTGTCTGAGCATGTGCCCATATATGTCTTTTGTGTGCTTGTGTCTGTGTGTATGTCTTTGTGTGTCTGTGTATACATGTCTGTGTATGTTTATGTGCTCATGCGTTGTGTCTTTGTATATATCTGTGTTTATATATGTGTGTATATGTGCGTGTCTTTATGTTTGTATGTGTCTTGTGTCCTTGTGGATGCCTCTTTGTATATGTCTGAGTCTCTCTGTGTGCACCTGTATATGCATTTGTGTACATCTCTGTGTGTCTGTGATCATGTCTATGTGTCTATGTATATATCTGCTTGCCTATGTGTCTCTGTTTATATAAGTGAGTGTCCCTGTGTGTGTGTGTTGTCTGTGAATATGTCTTACTTTTGTGTGTCTAACTATATGTCTGTGCATATGGGTGTACTGTCGATGTGGGCAGTTTGTGTCGCTGAATGAATGTATAAGTGTGTATAAATATATGTGTGTATCTGCATGTGTCTGTGTGTTCATATAAATATCTGTGTCTGTGTTCCTTTGTGTACGTCTGTACGTCTTTGTATGTGTGTGCCTGTGTAAATGTCAGTGTGTGTGCCTATGTTTCTATGGTTTCTATGGTTAGCTCTGTCTGTGTGTCAGTGTATATGTCTGTGTCTCTGTACGTCAGTGTGCACATACATCCGCATATGTCTGTGTTATGTATCTGTTTCTCTGTGTCTGTGTCTATGTCTCTCTGTATATGCGCATGTGTGTGACTTTATGTAGACATCTTTGTTGTGTCTGTGCATGTGTGGGTGTGTCTGTGTGTGACTGTGAATGTGTCTATGTTTGTGCCTGTGTATGTCTGTGTGTCTCTGTGAATGTGTCTATGTTTGTGCCAGTGTATGTCTGTGTGTATTTGTGTGTGTGCGTATCTGCGTTGTGTATATACTGTGTGTGACTGTATTTGTCTATCTGTGTGTGTCTGTTTATGTCTGTGTATGTCTAGGTGAGCATGTGTGTGTGCACTGTGTGTGTTTCTATATATGTCTGTATTGTTTCTCTGTGCTCATGTATTTTACGTGGAAGTCTGTGTCTCTGGATGTGTGTGGGGAATGTTTTTCTGTGTATATGTCTGTGTGACTACCTGTTTGTGTGTCTGTGTACATAAGTGTATGAGTCTGTGTGTGTGTCTGTGTGCACTTGTGCATTTGTAACTTTGAATGTCTAGAAGTATGTGTGTTGATGTGTGTGTCTGAGTGTCTGAGATTCTGTATTTATGTCGGTGTAAGTGTATGTACGTGTCTGTGTGTGCATGTCTGTGTCTCTTTGTGTGCACGCGTGCTCTGGGTGTGTCTGAGGATGTCTGTGTCTCTGTGTGTGAGCGTGTCTGTATGTGACTGTGTCTGTGTCTATAACCAATTGTGTCTACCTTATGTCTATTCGTGTCTGTTTGGGCATAGGTTGTATGTCTGTGTATATATTTATGTGTCTATGTGTGATTGTGTCTGCGCATGTTATGTATATATTATGTGTCTCTTTGTATCTGTGTACATGTTTGATTGTGTTGTGTGTCTGTGTATGTCACTGTGTGTATATGTCTGTGTGTATATATGTCTTTATGCCTGTGTGCATGTGTATACGCCTGTTTGTGTCTTTGTGTTGCACTAGATGTGTCCTGTGTATGTTTGTGTATCTATCTCTGTGTATATTTGTGTGTATATGTGTGTCTATATGTGCATGTGTGAGCCTGTCTGTACATCTGTTTGCCTTCGTGTGCACAGGTAGATCAGAGTCTATATCTGTGTATGTATCTGTCTGTGGTTGTGTAAATGTCTGTTTGTGTATCTTCATGTGTCTATGTACATGTGTGAGTGTGTCTGTGTGTATATATGTATCTGTGTATATTTCTTTGTGCACATTTCTGACCCCTCTCCTCCAGGCCCTTCTTACACTCGGCCACCAGGCCGCTCTTGCTCATCTGCAGCTCCTCCACCAGGGCCTGCAGCCCCACCTTGGCGACCTGTAGTGCGTCATTCTCCACGCGCACCCTCTGGAGCTCCTCCTGTACCGCCCTGCCCTCTTCCAGCATTTTCTCTTTCTCCGCCTCGAGGGCTTCTCTGCCGAGCCGCTCCTCCTGCCAGAGCTTCCCTGCGGCCCGCCTGGCCTCGATGACCTTCTCTTTATCGAAGAGAATCGCTTGGTTCAACAGCCAGAGCTTCCTCTGCTCTTCCCGCAGCGAAGAGTTTTTGGCCTCCACTTCTGTGAGCTTCAATAGCAACGACCCTCTCTCTGACTTCAGAGAGAGCTTCTCCTTCGCCAGCAATTGATTCTCTGACCTCAGGGCCCTGCGATCCTCCGACATCAGCTCAATTTCCTCTGATGTTATTAGGTAAGTTAATGACTACAGAAACAAAAAGCGGGAAGAATGGAAACAAGAATGAGATCAAGCAGGCACAAGCAAGCCAAGCACGTAATGTGGCCTAAATACCAGAAATGAAAATCTCAGAGTAGTCTTACCTGCGCACATGTGCGCGCGCACACACACACACACACACACACACACACACACACACACACACACGCGCAGGACGGAGAGGCTCAAACACAGCTTCACAGGGTCAACATACCGACCTGCCTATTTTGGGGATGGGGGCCCCACACCTGGTGGTGTTCGGGTCTCGCTCAGGGTTCTGTGCTCAGGGGTCACTGCTGGCAGGGCCGGAGGACCATATGGGGTGCTGGGGATCAATCCCGGGTTGGCCAAGTACAAGGCAGCACTACCCATTCTACTGTCAGCCAATTTTATTTTTGAAAAGCCGTCTGAAATTATTTCTGACAGCTCCCTGGAAGATTTACGTACAGTTGGATCAGAAGGGTACCGAACCCAGGAGGCAAGCTCTGCTGGGGGATCCCAGAATGGCCCTCAGATACCGGCACTCTCTGCAGGAAACTCCGACGCCGTGCCCAGCTGGGGCAGGCTGGCCACTCGGCTAAGACTTAAAAGTGCAAGAGTCAAAGCTGGATGGTGGGGCTGGAGCGATAGCACAGCGGGGAGGGCGTTTGCCTCGCATGTGGCAGACCCAGGTTGGATTCCCAGCATCCCACTGGGTCCCCCGAGCACTGCCAGGAGTAATTCCTGAGTGAAGAGCCAGGAGGAAGCCCTGAGCATCTCCGGGTATAACACCCCCCCACTAAATAATAAAACCGAATAGTTCTAAACATGCCCGCAAAAGGTTTGTCTTGAAACACTCGTTCTTTATCCGGCAGCTATGCAGAGGGAAGAAGACAAGGGCTGGAAGCGGCAGAGGGGGAGCCTGCTGTGAGTGGCTGACCTGGGTTCCACCCCAGCACCCCATTATGACCCGGCAGCTGTGCCAGGAGTGACCCCTGAGCACCCCTGGGAGGGGCCCTAAGACAAAACAGAGAAACTTCTCTCCGTGTGACACGGGTCAGCTGTCCTTCCTCGGATGGGGACTATTTCCGCTGCCTGGGACAGGCCGTGCCACAAGCAACCCACCACCTTTTCTTCACAAATCACACAAAAAAGTGGGTGACGCTGCGGCCATCCGATTGAGCAGCTGACTTGAGGGTCCCTGAAGGAGCCTCAGAGATCTCGGAGAGGGCCTCAGACAGAATTCCGGGAGGGTGACTCGCGGCTGCAGGCGACACCACAGAACGTTCCGGAAAAGCAGCCCGACACACCCACCTCTCCTGCAAGCGTAGTTCATCACTCATTCTCGTCAGCTGTGCCAAGTTTTCCCCGGACATTTTCATGATGTCCGCGATGTCGTTTTCCAACTTGGCCTTTGCCTTCGTCAACTGCTCTTCTCGCACATCTCTCTCTGTGAATTTGGCCTCCATATCTGAGGGGAGGGGAGGAGAGGAAGGGGGGAGGGAGGGAGGGAAGGAGTGAGAGGGACAGAGGGAGAGAGAAAGTCAGGGAGAGATGCGGGGGGGGGGGGAGAACAGCTTTGGGGTGTCGTAGGCAACGAAGCGTCCCCTGCGCTTCTGTCCCAGGCCTCCCTCCGAGGACGTTTCACTCTCTGGCCCCTGAAAACTGCTCGAACCGAGCAGCAGCCAGTGAAACCAAGGACAGCTCACAAGATGGGGAAGAAACGCAGGCAGCGAGCAAAGGATGGGGCCAGGGCGGGGGTCCGACCGTACAAGGCGCCTCATAGATGACCCTCAGGGGGGACCTTGGGCAGCATTTGACAGTCTTCCCAGGGCCAAGGTGGCCGGAGTGTCACAGGGCCCCAGGAACTGATAGGGGGGGCGGGCAGGAGGGGGACTGGGACCTGCTGTGGGGGCTCCCTAACGGAGGCCGGGAAGCTGAGGAGGTGGCGTGGGAGCGTCAGCAGGGAGGCGCCGCATGCCCGGGGTGCCTCTACACGACACCCGGAGACCATCTCTTACCTGTTCGATTTCCTCGCAACTTCTCCAGTTCAGAAGACAGCGCCTTAAACTGTTCTTGTTGATGTAACTTATCAACAGATTCTAGTTAGGATAAAGTTAGAAGTTTAATATATTTCACGCACCATGGGGATTATTTGAGAGTCTGTCTGGCAGGCTCCATCAAATCTCACACTGGCGTCTGAGGTCACCGGGGCGATAAAGCGTCTCTACGGGAGAAGCCCCCGGCCGAGGGCAACACCAGGAGGTTTTGGCATGGAGACGGCGGGTCTGGCGCCAGGAGGAACTCGGGTTCTTGGCTGGGGGCATCCCAAAATCTTCCCACCCAGCCAGCTCCCTGCCAGGTCACACAGCACTTTCCCAAGCACACCTGCATGTCACCACAAACAGTGATGTAGGGACTATGATGCCACCAGCAGGTCAACCTGTACCTGCGGGGAGATTGCATCAGCAGCCTGATGGAGCCTGCAGACTTCCAGATACCCCAAAATTGCTCCTGTGCCTTTGGTCACGCCCCAACAACTTGGGGTCAAGTTTACCAAGAAATTAAACGGACAAAAGTTCAGTATGTGGGAAACACACCCACAAACCACTAAATAAGCTATATAAGCTTTATAAGCTCATCTGTTGGCCTTATTTCAGAGACCCATACATCTCAAAAGAGATCAAAAGATGCAGTTAGGCTCAGTGGCCCGGAGGTAAATGGGAACCCGTGACTGAGAGCTCCAGGCTTGCTCAGATCAGGACTGGGCCTCCTCCCGCCACATTCCCAGTTTTCCAGTAGCTTGGCAGTCACACCCACAAACTGCCCCCCAGCACCACGTAATCTCGTCAATGGCCAAGACCCAGAGACTATGCAGTACAGCTCCCGGAAGAGAATGACACAGATATTCCTGGTCATTATATTCTAGCCATAAGAAGCAATACGAAACAAATCATCTAGCATTGCCTTTTCAGCAGGTTTGAGTGCTGGTGGGACTGGTGTCAAAATATCGGATGTAACCAAAGTAGAGAGAGAGTATGGGGGAAATTGTGTGCCTGCCACACAGGCAGGGGAAGGGTTGGCAGAGGCGTGGGGCTGGTGGAATTCTGGGGATTTTGGTGGTGGAAAATGTGCACTGGTGATGGGACGGGTGTTTGATGATTGTGTGACCGAAACTCAAACATGAAAGCTTTGTAACTTATCTCACATGAATCAAAAAAAGGAGGGAAATATAATAATAATAAAATAATAAAATAAAATTAACATTCAGAACAGAATTTTAAAAAAATAAGTAATGTGGAGTTCATGCCCAATTAAATCAGCTTCATCCATGGCTGAATAATTAGTAGTACTCCTACATTGGGCTGGAGCGATAGCACAGTGGTAGGGCGTTTGCCTTGCATGGAGCCAACATGGCGGATCCGAGTTCGATTCCTGCGCCCCTCTTGGAGAGCCCGGCAAGCTACCGAGAGTATCTCGCCTGCACGGCAGAGCCTGGCAAGCTCCCCGTGATGTGTTCAATATGCCAAACACAGTAACTCCTACATTATTAACAAAAAAAAAATTTAAAAAAAAAACAATGTGTATGTGTGTGATGTGTGTGTGTGTGTGGGGGGGGGGGCTTTGTGCGCGTACATGCTACGCCCAGGGTACCTCCTGGCTCTACACTCAGGGATCAGCCTGCTGGTATCAGGGATGGATACCAGCTTGGCAGTGGGCAAGGCAAGCGCCTGGCCTGCTCGGGTCTCTGGGAATGAACTTTATGTCAAAGAGGAAAGAGCCGGAGGAAGTCAGCTGTGGGAAACGAGCAGGCAGAGCCCTGAGCGTGGCCCCCCAGAGCTCCGGCCCTGGCACAGTCACCCGGTGGCCCGCACCCACCTTGCCTGTTTTTCTGAACAGAGGCTGACTCTTCTGAAGCCTCTGCGAACTTTTCTTTCTAGAGAAACAGAATCAGATATTCAGACCAGGAGGGTGCAAAGTAGCTTCCAATCAACGACATGGGAGACACTCCATTTTGTGATGCTGTTCATGAAAATGAACTTGAACTCCAAACGTAGATATTGGGGACTGAAGGGCTGGCACAGGGTCCAGGCACCCGAGTACAGCCAGCCGGTTAGACCCTGAGCAGGAGTACCACCGAGTTAGCGGGGAGCCCCAATAAACACGGTGAACATCTGGGGGCTGGGAGAGAGCACTGGGTAAGGCCACTTGGCCCTGCTTGAATCGTGGCACTAACAGGAATATCCTGAGCACAAAGCCAGGAGTCGCCTCCAAGGACTGACAGGCATGCCACTAGTCCCCCCCCCCCCCCACCAAATATATATATTATATATCCCAGGGCCAGAGCGATAGCCCAGCGGGGAGGGTGTTTGTCTTGCACAAGGCTGACCCACCTTTGATCCCCAGCATCCCATAGGGGATGCACCGTCAGTAGTAATTCCTGAGTGCAGAGCCAGGATTGACCCCTGAATGTCCCCAGCTGTGACCCAAAAAGACAAAAAACAACAAGAACAACAAGAACAAAAAACCCCAGAAAACAAAAATAATCCACCCCAAACTCAGCTATCAATGCCCAGTGTGTATCTGCCTGGCAAACATGAGTGAGTTGTGCAAATATGTATGTACTTGCTTGCATGTCCAAGGACATGTATGAGTCTGCACATGACAGAAGCCCATGTGTGTATACTGGGGTGTGTGCATGGCTGTGGACACACGTGTGTACACATGTTCTCGACCACACACAGATAGCATGTGATGCCGCTTGTGCTTGGCCCATGCTGCCCCAGCAAGGACGCTTCCCTTGGAATCCTCCCGCAGGTTCTGAAAGGCTCCTAAGTGCTCAGTCCCGGGTCCTGACAGGATCCAGTCAGCACTGTCTCAGCAGAACGGCCGGGTTCACCCGGGCCCAGAGACAGAGTGACAGGACAGCGGGAAGGGCATTTGCCTTGCACGTGGCTGACCCAGGTTCAATCCCCAGATCCCATTGGGTCCCCGAAACTCCACCAGGAGTAATTCCTGTGTGCAGAGCTGGGAGTAACCTTTGAGCATCACCAGGTGTGACCCCAAAAGTCAAAAACAAAAACAAAAACAACGAGATACTTTAGGTGTTTTGCTTTGTATGTATTCAACCCAGGTTCAATCCCCAGCATTCCACGTGGTCCCCTGAGGGCCACCAGGAATGATCCCTGAGTACAGAGCCAGGAGAAAGTCTCAGCACAGCTGAATACAAGAAAACCCAAGACACAAACCAAAAAAACAAATACAAACAAAAAAAATCCTAAAAAGAAAACAAGAAAACACATTTTGATCCACCCCAGGAAGGTGTCTGGAAGGTTCCAGAAAAGCGGCCTTCCCAGCGCATGTCTCTCACCCCCCTCCCCTTGCTGTGAGCCCCCAGTGCTCCCGGCTGGCAGGGGAGACAGAGCTGAGGGGGCAGGGGGCGCTTCTGAGGGGAGCAAGGTGCCCGGCACTCCAGGAGCATTGCTGGCCGGTCACTGATCAGGCAGAGGAGGTGGGCATCGCGGGGACAGAGCAGTGCACCTACCTTTGCTGCCCCAACGGGGGCTCACGCAGCCCCTGGGGTTTCCAGCTGACACGCTCGTGAGCCTCAGAGGCCACAGGGCCGAGCTCGCTTGAGGAGGCTTCGCTTTACCCTCAGCAAGGTAAAGACCAGCGTCCGACTCCCCTGGTACTCACCAAACTCCGAAGCTCTTTCTCCAAAGCCTCCTTCACTCGACTGACTTCGTTCAAGTTCTCCTGAAGACTACGGAGCGCTAGCTCCTTCCCCTGCAGCTCCTCGGCCAGGCTATCGGCCTACCAGAGTGACAAGGATGGAGTGAATGGACCAAAAAGACGAACAGGAACGGGAAGGGGAAAACAAAACAGAAAACACGTATGAGAAGCCCATGACCCAACACAACCCCGAAGAAGAGGCGTGAGGTGAGCGTGATTGCCTGAAGCTCTCGAAGCCAAGGCTTTGGCGCCATCAGTTCTGGTGATGACTGTCTAGTGGTTATTGAAAACAACTCAAACAGAGGCGTTTTCTAGACCTACATTTGGAGTGACCAGAAAATAAGAAAGCCTATGAGAAAGACTGACTTTCCAGGGGCGGGGAGACGGCACAAAGGGCTGGAGTACACACCAGGCCCGAATTTGAACTGCAGCCCCACTGGGCGAGCCTGTGATCGGTCCACAAGCTGAAAAGACCAGCTACTGCTGGATGGGAGGACCCCAGAGCCGAGAGCATGGCTTGGCGAGGAAGAAGGAAGTAAGCAAGGGAGGAGGGAGGCTAAGGATATGAAGGAGGGAGGGAGGAAACAGGGAAGAAAGAGAAAGGGAGGGGAGGGAGGGAAGAAAGGGTTTATCTCTTTTTTTTTTTTTTGGCCTGCTCGAGCTAATCAATGAACAACGGGAGGACAGTGACAATGACAGTGACCCTGTGGGATGCTGGAGATGGAACTCACTTAGGCCGTGTGCAAGGCAAATGCCCTTCCCACTGTACTATCACTCTGGCCCCCAAGATTTACTTCCTTGTAGTTTCTTGTCTGTGACTTTAAAAGTTTGAGGGGTTTCAATATGAAATTTAAAATGAAGAACCTCTAATCCACTAGGCAGCAGTCACCAGAACTTGACGTTTGTTACATCTTGATGCGAACAAGTGGCTGAACTATCCCCTGCTGTGTCCTAGGAATTGATTCCGTTTGTTTCAGCCGGTGTTTCTGGAATGCCAGCTAAGGAGTCCTGAGTCCTGAGAGGAACTCCCGGGGGTCTCTGGGTCCTTCTGTTATGTCTGTCAGTCCTGTCTACAAATCCCACAGCCCTTCCAACTTGGCAAACAGAGAAGTTTCTCCAAAAAAGCGCTCAGCGTCGGGGGGAGGGGGGAGAAAGGGGGGGAAGGGGGCGGCTGGGAGGGCACATCTCTGCCACCACAATCCTATAGGAGGAAAAGGGCATTTCTCGGGGCTCCTTGGTGAGAAATGCAGCTTGCTCGGCTTGGCCCAGAACTCACTCTCTTGTCCTTCCCCAGGGTCAGGGCTACTGATGTAGAAAAGTAGATAGGGAAAGGCCCTTTGCAATGAAACACAGTTTCATGGAAGAAGAATTCTAGGAATGACCCACCTTGTGGATACAGAAAACAAAGGCCTGATAAGACCATCCACAGACCCTCAGGATATAGGCCTCCCGATGAAATTCCTCTTTTTGGACCTCCCTGGTAATCTCCTTAGCAACCGGACTTTTACCCGGGAACAAGCTTCACGTGGGGACAGGCTGGAGAAACCCTATAAAGGCCACCTGGAAGAAAGGCAGGGTGCGCACATGCTGCCTGGGCCCATGTGTGCTTACGTCCACGTGGCTGAGCACATGTGTCGCCCGCATCTCCCCGCTTGAGATGTGGACTTTCATGCTTTCGTGTCGAATGCTGGGATGTGTGGAGGGGCTCTCTCCACCCTCGGAGAAGCCCGCGTTCTCTCTGGACGCGTTACTCTCTCTCTTACTCTCCTTTCCCCCGCTTATCTGCTTATCCCTTTCTCTCCCTCTCCAAACATCCTCCAAATAAAATCTATTTGTTTCACTGCTTGTCTACTCCTGGAATTCCTTTCTGTGAGGCGAGACAAGTACCCAGTAACCCTGGGTCCCGGGTGGCAGAGGCGGGTGGGGAGAAAGTGACCGTCTTTCTCCTCCCCGCTTCACATAAGTCACCCGTGGGGCTCACCGACATCACTACCATGATAGTCCATGCCCGTGGCTAGCAGGAGGCCATGCTGGAAGGCGGACTTGGCCCAAGCACCCCTTAGAGACTGAAAGGGATGAAATCTCTGCAGGGCTGGGCGGGGGCTTGTGCTGCAGGCAGGGAGGGGCGGGCAATGAGAAATACCAAGATGGGCCACGTCACCAGCCCTGAGGGAGCTCAGAGGTTCAGAGGCATTGAGCACCAGCTGGAAACTGAGGCGCCTCGGGGAGAGGACGGCAAAGCCAGTCACACGATCAGGTGGTCAGCAAGGCCAGGGAAAGACCCTCGCAGCCAGCCTCGAGCCCAAGGGTCTGGGCGGACTCGGCGAGTACGCAGGGGGTGGGGGGTCGAGGTTTGCTTTGGGGGCTCCTATCTTGTTTTCTCACTGGCCTTGTGAAGAGTTCTCTGTTTCAGAAAGACCCCAGACGGGCCCGATTAGCCGGGGCCAAGGCTAGCACGGCATCCGGGTGCTGGGGACCAATGACAGCCCCAGAATCGTGCCGACACATTCTCAGTCCCATCAGAGGGAACCGCACAGGACGTGACCGGGAGACCTGTCAGCACCAAGCCGGAACACGGCGGCGAGCACACTGACACACAGCATGCAGGGAGCGAGCGTGGAAGTGGGCGAGGGCGCCCGGGTACCAACCTGCCGCTCTCGGCCCGCTCTGCATTCTCTAACTCCTGAATCTGCCGCTCAGCCACCTGGAGCTGCTGCCTGAGCTTCTCCATTCCCAATTTACCTCGGAATTGGCCTTCCGGAGCCCATCGAGCTGCAAGAGCTTCTCCTGGGTGGCCTCCAGCTGCGCCGTGGCGTCGGCCAGGGCCTGGGCTTGCTGACTACACATGACCCGCAACCCCTCCAGGTGTTTTACCTTCGTCTCCGCCTCCTGCAGCTTGTTCAGGGCGTCCTCCATCTCCACCAGGTGCTGGTCCTCGGTCTGGTCGAGCTTGGCCCGCGCGGCCTCCAGGCTGTTCTTCTGCTCCTGGGCCGTCCTGACCAGCCGCGACCTGAGCATCTGCAGCTCGGAGGCGTGCGCTGCACGCTCAGCCGCCAGCTGGGCCTTCAGGCTCTCTACCTCCTGCTGGTACTCGAACTGCCGCCTCTCCATCTGCATCTTGAGCTCGGCCAGCTTGGCCGCCTCGACGCCCACGCCCTGGCTCACGGACGCCTTTGCCTTGCCCATGGCCTGTTGGTGCGGGACGATGGCCGTCTCCAGCTTGGACTTCCACAGGGCGATCACGTCCGTGTTCTCCTCGTTGGCATGGTCCAGCTTGGTCCTCAGCCACTCGTTCTCCTTGGCGAGCTTCTCGGAGGCCACCTGCAGGGCCTTCGCCTCCTTCTGGTGGGAAAACAAAATTTCCATGAACTTAAAACAGGAAGGAAAAGAAGCAGACATAGAAATTTTTCTTTTGCAAACTGCTTTGGTAGGGTCCGAGCTCAGGACAGCCTCACCTGTCAAGGAAAACTCTGAGAGACCAAGTCCACGCAAAAGCAAGAGATTTATTCGAGCATGCTCGGGCTCACAGCATGACCGCAAACCGTCAGTGGCTGAGAGCCCCGAGCCTCTTCAGAGGGAGCTTCTTATAGGGCAACTTCCCGCCGTCTCAGAAAAGCCAGCGCACAAATCACCCAATACCTTCGAATGATCACATTAGATGCTGCACGCAGGCAGCCAGTCAGGCCTTCTCTGGCCCCATGACCTTATTTGGTGAATTCCAGGGGCAACAAGAAGAAGATGGGTGTCCTTGGTGCTATCCACAGGACGCAGCTGCAGGGCAGGATATGGGCTGGGACTTGCTTTTCTAGGGCCCAATTGTCATGGAGCTATCTTTCAGGTATTCAATTATGTAGGCTAAAAGTAACGTTCTTGCTCAAGTTTTTTTTCCAGAAAAATCAACCTGAGGACACATGTGCTGCAAACGTAAAGGAGTTGGTGCTTATAAGCATCTTTGGTTCTGTTAATTTTGAGTTAATATAGCAACTTCCAGTTTCTTTCCCAGACTTTATGGATTGATGGTGTCTGTACTGCATGGTGTCCCTTTATTTTCGTCTTGTCAAATAGCTATGGAGAATCACTGAAGGTATTCATTTTAGGCTACATTGGTCATGAATCTTTGCAATAATGCAATAGAGGTTTTATTTGTTTTGGGGTTTTATGCCTTTAAACCTCACCCAGTGGTTCTTTTTTTTCATTTTTTATAATTTTATTTATTGAATCACCATGAGAGCATTTACAAAACTTTCGGGTTTAAATCTTGGTTATAAAATGAAAGACCCGTACCTTCACCAGTGCCATTCTCCACCACCAAAAACCCCAGTATGCCCCCATCCCACACCCTCCCCCTACCTGTGGAGAGATGATTTTCACATTACTCTCTCTCTACTTTGATTACATTCAATATTTTGACACTGGACCCACCATTATTATTTGGGATTTTACCCCAACACTCAGAGCTGCTGAAACGGCAACAGTAGACAATTTGTTTTCTATTCCTGGTTATGAATAACATATGATGTCACGTGGTTGTTGTAGTGGCTGTGCGATTTTGAAATTCCAAAATTTTAACAATTAAATCTGGAGGAATTTCTTCCCAAAACCTGCTGGGTTCCAGGATTTGTTCCTGAGTCTGTGGGATCATGGCCGTTAAGCAGATTGATCGGGAGCCAGAAAGGCCGTTAGTGGGCGGTGACTAGGGGTCTTGCTGGGATGGGGAGGAAAGGGCTGGTCCCACCCCCATCCCATGAGGCCCCACATGTCTCATCACTGAGGGCCCAAACCTGACTGTCCAATGGCCTCTGGAGGATGGCGGCCACCGAGCCACCAAGGGGGAGCAGGTGAAGGGGATAGCACCCTTTCCTCCCTGGAACAGCCCAGCGACAGTAACCTACTGCAGGGTCCAGATGCATTTCTGCCAAAAGCCACTGGATTCTGAGATTTGTGTCTGAGTCTCTGGGATCATGGCCATTAAGCACCTTAATCAGGAGCCAGAGAGGCCGTTTGTGGGTGACGACTTGGGGTCTTTTTGTTTAGGAAAGGGCTAGCTCCACCCCCATCCCGTGAGGCCCTACGTGTCTCGTCACTGTGGGCCCAAACCTGACTGTCCAATGGCCTCTGGCGGATGGTGGCCACTGAGCCCCCAAGGGGGAGCAGGCGGAGGGACAGCACCCTTTCCCCCCCGGGGTGGCCCGGCAACAGTAACCTATTGTGCGATCTGGACGCATTTCTGCCAAAAGTTGCTGAGTTTCGAGATTTGTTTCTGAGTCTCTGAGATCATGGCTGTTAAACAGCTCGATCAGAAGCCAGAGAGGCCGTTTGTGGGTGACAACTTGGGGGTCTCGTTGGGGAGGAAAGGGCCAGCTCCACTCCCCATCCCGTGAGGCCCTACGTGTCTCGTCACTGTGGGCCCAAACCTGATTGTCCAGTGGCCTCTGGAGGATGGTGGCCAGTGGGCTGCCAGGGAGAACAGGCCAGGGCACGAAATCTATTCCCACCTGGGGTGGCCCAGCGCCTCTAACTTACTGAAGGGACTGGATACATCTCTGCCAAAAACCGTTGGGTTTTGAGATTTGTTTCTGAGTCTCTGGGATCATGGCCGTTAAGCAGTTCAATCAGGAACCAGAGAGGCCATGTCTCCAATTATATAGCTGAACTGGAGGTGGTTTGTGGGTGTATCTCCCACATATCTTTTACCTGTTTACTTTCGTGGTCAACTCTGCCTCAAGTTTTTGGGGTCTGGCCAAACGCACGGCAGCAATTTGGGGGTACCTGGAAGTCTGAAGGCGCCATCAGGCTGCTGATGCACTCGCCTCACAGGTACAGACTGACCTGCTGGTGGCACCATACCCCCAACCCAGTGCTTCTTAGGGTTTACTCCTGCCTCTGCACTTAGAGATTGCTCCTGCCAGGGCACAGATGACTGGATGGGATTCCTGCCATTGAACCCAGATCAGCCACATGCAAGGTAAGTACCCTACTCACTGCACTATCTCTTTAGCCCAAGATAAACGCTTTTAAGAAAATGGTTTACAGGCCCAGAGCAATAGTGCAGCTGGTAGGGCATTTGCTTTGGCCAATCTGGCTTCAATCCCTGACATTCCATATAGTCTGCCCAAGCACTGTCAGGAGTGATTCCTGAGTGCAGAGCCATGAATAAGCCCTAAGACATCACCAGGTGTGGCACAAACATAAAGAAACAAAAAGAAATTGGTGTATCAGAATTCCACTGTAGAAACTGTTTGACTTATTTGACTCTATAATTCTTGATTGTTAGCCAAAAATCTTTTATAAATGAACCTGAGCATAATCAGTTATCACTGGCAAAAAGAAATAATTTTATTAAGTAGATATAGGACACTTGTTTGCTCAAATTTTAATACTGCTTTACATAGTTTGTGAAACAATTTCAATAATGGTTATTACTAAAAATTTCAATTGATACAGATCTTTCACTTGTCAGACAGTTGATAATCTCCAGAGGAAAATACATCAAAAGCATATATACAATGATAGAAGTTCTTATTATACATGTAGCCTGGATGGTACATTATTTATCACTTTTTACAGAACTAGAAAACATTCAAGTGAAAAAAATAGATTCAAACTGGATGATAAACTTCTGATGGTTGAGGTCCTTCATTTAATTTTTTTGTGATAAGAAAATCCAAAAGAATTAATGTTGAATTTCTCATCATACATCATCTAAACGCACAGTCAAAAAAAGTAAAGCTTATAAAAACAGTAAATTGGTTATTTTAGGTGTTTCACAAGTAGACTGTTATGTCATCCATCAACTGCTGGAGATTTCTGCACAGTGCAGAGAATGGGGTGGCCGGGCCGAAACTGTTGTTGTCGTAATTGTTCAATTGTTGAGGTCATCCCCCTTCCTGGAGTGCAGCCTCGGACATCATCTCCACTTTATTGTTGAGGTCCCGGTTCTTTCTTTGGAGGTCCACAATCACGGAATTCAGGAAATCAATCTGTGGTAAAGGAGAGCGTGAGACGGTGAGCCATCTGCGGGAGCCATCGGAGCCCGCCACAGAGGAGGCTGGGCCCCGCTTCCAGTCCCCGCCCCAGGGTTTGAGGCAGCCAGAGCTCCCCTTTCCCTTCCTGAGCGCAAGCTCCCGGGTGCCCCAGGGAAGACCCCAGGAGGACATGCTGGGCCCCCTCGGTTCCTCTCAGAGCAGGGAGTCAAGAGGGCCTTCCCTCTCCTACAAAGACAGACTCACTCCTTTAAAATCCACGGGGGGGGGGGGAAATCCCACTTTACAAAAGCAAGCATGACTGTAGGCACAAACATTCATGTTTCATTTAAAAACTGGCAGGTTTTTGTCTGAGTGATAGCACAGCGGGAAAGGTGCTTGCCTCGCACGCAGCCAACCCAGGTTTGATCCCTGGCATCCCACAGGGACCACTGGAGAGCAGCCAGGAGTGATTCCTGAGTGCAGAGCCAGGAGGAAGACCGGAGTATCGCCAGGTGTGGCCCCCGAAGAAAGTAGAAAGAAAACCAGAAAAAAAGACTGATTCTTTTTCTCCCTCAAGTTCTGATGAGGAGTCTCTGAGAGTGCCCAGGCCCCCCCACACTGGAGCCAAGAAACACAGATCTCTCTTCCTCCAGCTGAAAAAAAAACAAAAAAAACATGGAAATGGTCAGTACCCAACAAGCCCATGCAGGGTCCACGTCCACAGCCCACATGTAAAGTTCACTTCAGCCCACATGTGCCGTCCAGTGCCACCGGCTGTAAATGTGTAAATGTGTAAATGTCTGTTAGTCTCTCTGTGTGTATGTGTATACTTGTGTATATATCTGAGTATCTGTTTATATGGCTGTTTGTGTCTGTGCGATGCATGTGTGTCTGTGTGTTTGTCTGTGTGTACGTGTGTCTGTACATATGTCTTTGTATGTCTTCATGTATATGTATGTGGGTTTTGTCTGTGCATGTCTGTAAGTATCTTTGTGTGTCAGTGTGTATACATCTTTGTGTCCCTGTCTATGTATTTGTGTACATGTCCACATGTGTCTGCCTATGGATCTGTTCTGTCTCTTTGTATGTCTGTATATATGTCTATATGCAAAAGGGTGTGTGTGCATATGGGTGTCTGTGTATGCCTGTGTGTATCTGTGTCTTCAAGTGTTTGTGCGAATGGGAATATATTTATGTGCATATGTGTGTATCTATATATCTGTCTCTCTCTTTTGTATATGTCTGTGTTGTATATGTGCATGTTTGTGTGTGTTTTGTGTTATTGTTTGCATGCATGTCTGTGTCTATTTGATTATGCCTGTGTGTGCATGTCTATTTATATATCTGTGAGTCTCTGTGTGTGTCTCTGTGTGTGCATGTCTGTGTGTCTGTGTTTTTCTGTATATATGTGTAACCTAGAATTACTCCCGTGTCCCCCACTAAAAGAAAATACAACCACCTCTTGAGGAAAAAGCGACATTTCTACCTATCTTCTGAATCAAGTTAGGAGAAGAAAGATTCGTTCAGGGGACCCAAAGGATCGGGGCTGCCGTGACAAGGAAATGGCTGCCTCTTTTCTAAACACTCTGGCATGAGGTGAGTCTGCAGTTGGGGGAGAAAGCAGGGAGACTCTGGCACACAGACCTCACTGCAAGGAAGGGACACTCAGCTCACAGCTTATAGAGCAGCTTAGAAGACGCAGTCAAGTATACGGATCGGGACTAGGGCCGGAGCTGCAGGAGAGTGGGGAAGGCGTCTGTCTGTCCTACATGCAGCAGACCCAGGTTCAATCCCCGACAACCCCCAGGACCCCCTCCTCACCAAGAGTGACTCCTGAGGAGAGCCAGCACTAAGCCCTGACCATCACCATGTATGAGCCAAAAACCTGAGATATTAATAATAATATTAAAATGTAGGAATGAGCGAAGGCACCGTGGGTAGAGTGTTTGTCTTGCACACTGCTGACCCAGGTTGGATTCCTCCTTCCCTCTTGGAGAGCCCGGCAAGCTACCAAAAGTATCTCAACCACATGCCAGAGCCTGGCAAGCTCCCAGTGGCATATTCGAGATGCGAAAAGCAGTAACAACATATCTCAAAATGGAGATGTTACTGGTGCCCGTTCAAACAAATCGATGAACAACGGGACAACAGTGTGACAGTGCAAATTTTAAATATTAAAATGTGCAAATTATTCTTTAAAATCAATGTGTAAGATTCTAAAATGGAGCCTAAATTCAGACTAGTCTCTCTTGTTTATATTTCTGGGTGTGAGTGTGTATACACCTTGGTATGTGTTTGTTTATGTCTGTTTGTATGTCTGTGTGTACATGTGTGCCTGTGTGAGTCTCGGTGTATGTGCACATATGAGATTGTGTATATATCTGTGTAAGTGCATGTGTTTGTACCTTTGTATTTGTCTGTGTAAATGTTCGTGTTTTGTCTGTGTGTGTGTGCATGTTGCGCAAAGGATTCAGCAACATCGACCATATCCACACGATAACCAAGCTCATTGAGGTTTCTCGGGAGTTCAAGATGCCACGTTCATTGATTTACAGAAGGCCTTTGATTCTGTTGAGACAGAAGAGGTCATTGAAGCCCTAGCCAATCAGGGCATTCAAGCCCAATACATCAAGATCCCCCGTGAGCTGTATTGTGGATTCACTACCAGAATCTCACCATTCTCCAAAGAAGTTGATGTCAAGAGAGGGGTTTGGCAGGGTGATACCATTTCACCGAAACTCTTCAGTGCCACCCTCGAGAACATCATGCGATGACTTGAATGGGAAGAAATGGGAGTGAAGATAGATGGTCGGCAACTATACCACCTCCGCTTTGCTGATGACATTGTTTCAATAACACCAAACATCAGCCAAGCGGCACAAATGCTGGCCGACTTTGACCGTGAGTGTGGAAAAGTTGGACTACAGCTGAATCTTACGAAGACAATGTTTATGAGAAACAGCCTCGTTCCTGATGCCCCATTCGCTCTCAATGGAACGACAAACTCCGAATGCAACAGCTATGTGTACCTAGGTCAAGAAGTCAACATGACAAATGACCTGGCACCCGAGCTGTGCAGGAGAAAGAGAGTGGCTTGGAAAGCCTTCAAGAACGTCGAAGAAACAGCTAAGAGGACGAAGAACCTCCGGCTCTGGGCACAGCTCTTTGTGTCTCTGGGTATGTGTCTGCACATCTGTTTAGTGCATGTGTATTTGTATATATGTGCGTATTAGTACATATATATCTATATATGAGTATGTGTGTCTATATGTCTGTGTGTTCATGTGTCTGTGCACATGTGTGTGTTGTGTGTCTAAGTATATATCTGTGTATCTGTCTGTGGTTGCACATGTGTGTGTTGTGTATATGTCTGTGTGTCTATTCTGTATGTGTGTCTGTTATGTGTGCATGTCTATGCATCTGTGTGTTTATATATCTGTGTGTGTCTGTATATCTCGCTGTGTCTGTGTTTCTACGTATATATCTGTATGTAAACTGTGCTCTTGATGTCTCTGTGGGAGTGCACGTGTTTGACTCTGTATATGTTGTGTATGTTTGTGTGTGATACACAGAATTATACACAGATGCCTACACTGAAGACATACAGATTTATGCACAAAAAGACATACAAACATGTCTGTGTGCTTGTGTGCATGTCTTTGTTGTCTGTGTGTGTGCATGTGCGTAGCTCTATGTGTGCAGGTGTCTAAGTGTATAGTGTCTGTGTATATGTCTGCGTGTCTCTATGTGTGTCTGGGTGTGTTTCTGTGTGTCTGGATGTCTCTGTCAGTGTGTGTACATGCGTGTGTGTGCGGATTAGGTCTGTATCTCATTCTGTGTGTGCATGTCTGCTCTGTGTATCTGCATGTGTCTCTGTATCTGTCTGAGTGTGTGTATATATATATATCTGTGTGTGGTTATGTGTGTGTGTGTCTCTGTATATGTCTGTTGTGTCTGTGTGTCTTTTTGTGCACAAGTGTATGCATCTGTGTATAATTCTGTGTATCTATGTGTCTGTGTATATGTCTATATGTGTATTTGTGTCTGTGTAGAAATGTGTCTGCATATATGTCTGTGAGTATGTGTCTTGCACATCTGTGTGTGGATGTCCATATGTTTCTGTGTATATCAATTTTGTATCTGTGTGTGCATGTTTTGAGCTGCACATAATTTCATGCTGTGACTGTGCTGCATGTGGGAGGATGTCTGTGTCTGTCTGTGCGAGTCTGTCTGTATCTATGTCTATGTGTGCATGTGTGTGTCTTTCTATAAGTCTCTGTGTGTGTATCTGTGCATGCATTGGGTGTGTCTGTGTATATGTCTGTGTGTGTCTGTGTGTCTGTCTGTGTCTGTCTGTGTCTGTCTAGGTGTTTGCTTATGTGTGCATGTCTCTGTGTCTATGGATAGATCTGTGTGTCTCTGATTGTCTTTGTATATTTGTTTGTTTCTGTGTGCTTGTGTGTGAACTGTGTCTCTGTATGTCTGTGTGGGTCTCTGTGCATATATGTGTGTTTGTGTGCCTTTGGATATGTCTGTGTGTCTGTCTCCTTTTTTATATGTGTTTGTGTCTGTCTATGTCTGCATGTCTGTGAATATATCTATGTGTCTGTTCATGCATCTGTGTGTTTGTGCAAATATCTGTGTCTGTCTGTATATGACTTTGTGCTTCTGTGTGTGTGTATATGCCTTTGTATGTCTCTCTATATGCATGTGGGTGTGTGTCTTCTGTATCTGTGTGTGCATGCATGTTTTCACCTGTTTATGTGCCTGTGTTTGTATGTCTGTGTATGTGTGCTTTTGTGTAAATGTCTGTATGTATCAGTATGTTTGTGTGTGCATATGTGAAGGTCCGTGTGTGGCTATGTACAAGTCTGTGTCTATGTGAGTCCATTGTCTCTGAGTCTATATATATGTTTGTGTCTCTGTATCTGTGTATATGTCCGTGTGTGCGTGCATGTGTGTCTGTGTAGATGTCTATGTGTATATGTGTGTATGTGTATCTGTGTATATGTCTTGTGTGTATCTTGTGTGCGCATGTCTCTATATGTCTGTGTCTGTGCATATCTATGTCATGTATGCATCGGTGTCAGTGTATGTCTGTGTTTGCTCTTGTAGTACATTGTCTGTAAATATGTCTGTTTGAGTCTGTGCGAGCGTTTATGTGTCTGTATGTAAATCTATCCATCTTCTCTGTGTGTTTGTGTGCGCATGTGTGTTTCTGTGTGTCTGTGTATATGTCTCTGTGTGTATATGTTTGTGTATGTCTTGTGTGTACATATCCATGTGCCTCTATCTGAACGTGTCTGTGAGCATGTAGATGTCTGCGTATATGTCTGTGTGTATGCAAGGGCATGTCTTTATATATGTGTCTCTGGCTGTATGTCTCTAAATCTGTGTAGTGTTTGTGTATTTGCGTATATATCTGCATGTGAGTCTTTTGTGTACTGCTCATGTGTGTTGTGTGTCTATGTATATATCTTGTGTATCTGTGTGTCTGTCTATATGTCTGTGTGCTTTTGTGTCTGTCTGTGCTTTTGTGTCTGTGTGTGCCTCACTGTGTCAGTGGGTGTACATATGTTATGTGTCGTGTATATGTTTGTGTATGTCTAATTCTGTATATATGTCTGTTGAATATAAACATGCTTATTTCTGTGTCTGTGTATACATGTGTGTCTGTGTATATGCTCGCGTGTCTCTAGGTGTGTGTCTGTATGTCTATCAGTGCCTGTTTGCCTGTGTACATATATTTATTGTCTGTGCATGTACTCATGTGTTTCTGTATGTACGTACATATACAGACACACAGACACACACACCAGTGTAGTATGTGTCTGTGTGTCTGTGTCTGTCTGTCTGTCTGTGTGTCAGTGTGTGCACATGCATGAGTGTCTAGATATGTCTGTGTCTGATTCTGTGTGTATGTCTGTCGTGTGCCTGCATACGTGTGTTTGTGTATGTATGTGGTGTTTGTGTGCGTGTTTGTGTGTGTCTGTTTATATATCTGTATGTCTGTCTTTTTCTGTGTAAGTGTAGGCATTTGTGCATAATTCTGTGTATATGTGTTTCTGTATATGTTGTGTGTGTCTGTGTGTGCATCTGTGTCTCTGTATAAGTGTGCATCTGTATATGTCTGTGTATATGTGCCCGCACACTATGTGTATGGCTGTCTCTATGGCTATGTGTATCTCTGAATATGTCAAGTTTTATGTGTGTGAATGTTGCGTGTATAAGTACAAGTTGTGACAGTGCTACATGAGGGTGCCTGTGAATCTGTACCTATGTCTACATATGTGTGTGTCTTTTTATATGTCTCATTGTTGTATCTTTGCAAGCACTGGGTGTGTCTGTGTATACATCTATGTTTGTGTATGCTTGTGTGTGTGCGCATGTCTGTGTGTCTGTATATATGTTTGTGTCTGAGGGTACACGCATCGTGAGTCTGTGTATGAATTCGTGTTATGACTGTGTTGCTTGTGGGTGTTGTCTGTGTGTATGCCTGTGCATCTGTGTGTGCACTGGGTGTTTCAGAGTGTATATATCTGTGTCTCTGTGTGTTTAGCTATATATCTGTGTATATGTGTGTCTGTATACACGCTGCTGTCTTTGTACATGGCTTTGTGTCTTTGTGTCTGTCAATGTGTGAACATGTGTATGTCTGTGTATAGGTATGTGTCTGTGTAAGCATGTGTCTATGTATGTCTCTGTGTGTTTGCACATGTGTGTGTCGCTATGTATATTTCTGTGTGCCTGTGTAGATATCTGTTTCTGTCTGTCTGAATGTGCACATGTTGTGAGTCTGTGTATAAGACCCTGTTGTGACATGTTGCATATGGGTATGATTCTGGGTATATGTCTGAGTCTGTGTGTATCTCTGTGCATATGTGTGTCTATGCATATGCATGTGCATGCGGATTGGGTGTGTCAGTATTAATTTACTGTGTGTCTGTGTGTCTGCTATATGTCTGTGTGTCTGTATATGACTGTGTGGGCTTGCATTCGCACATGTGTGTGTCTGTGTATGCTTGTGTCTTGTGTCTGTGTCTATGTATATATGTGTGTATCTTTGTGTCTATGTGTCTCAGTCGGTATGTGCACATTTGTCTATGAATGTCTTGTATGTCTGTGTGCGTCTGTGTGTGACAGTATCTATGTGTGTGTCTGCATATGCCTATATCTGTGTGTTGGTATGTTATCTGTGTATAAGACCGAGTTGTGTGTTGCATGTGGGTGTCTATGTATATGTCTGTGTGAGTTTGTGTGTGATGATGTGTATGGTTTCACCTATGCCTGTCTGTGTATCTTTGTGTGCATTGGGTGTGTCTGTGTATATATATTTGTGTGTCTGTCTATATATCTCTGTCTGTGCATATCTGTGTATACGTCTATGTGCTTGTGTGTGGTCTGCATATATGACTGTGTGTCTGTATGTCTGTATCATTGTGTCTCTATGTATATATGTGTGAAATTGTGTTCGTGAATATGTCTGTGTGTCTTGTGTGTCTATGTGTGGCACTGTGTGTGCATGTGTGTCAGTTTACATGTCTATGTGTGTGCACATGTGTGACTGTGTCTATTCCTTTGAATGTCTGTGTATATGTCTGCATGTTGTGAGTACATATAAATCCGTGTTGTGACTGTTGTAGTGGGTGTGTGTCTGTGCCATCTGTCTGAGTCTGTGTGTGTGTCTTTACAGATGACTATGTGTGTCTGTGTGTATATTGGGTGTTTCTGTGTGTATATATTTGCATGTCTGTTTGCGTGTGTCTACGTATATGCCCATGTGTGTATGTTAGTGTCACTGTGGATGTGACTCTGTATATATGTGGCGTCTATAAGTAGGTCTGCGTTCGGGCGTCTATGTGACTCGATCAGTGTATGTGCATGTATGTGTCTGTATACGTGTGTGTCTGTGTGTATTTAGTCAGTGTATATGTCTGTGTGTGTACATGTGTTTGTGTGGCTGTGTACATGTCTTGTGCATCTGTGTGTGCATGTTGTGATTGTGTGTATATGAGTTAGTGTGTGTGCGAATCTGTTGTCTGTGTGTGCATGTGGTGAAAGTTCGTGTTGTGACTGTGTTGCATGCAATGTGTCTGTGTATATGTTTACGTGAGTCTGTATCTCTGTGTTCATGTGCTTGTGAAAATATGTGTGCATATATCTGTGTTGTCTGTGTGTGATTATGTGTATACATGCTTGAGTGTATGTCTCTGTATGTATGTGTTTATGGCTATATATGTGTTGTGCTTGTGTATATGTCTGTGTGTGCATGTTGCTGTATCTATATATATGTCTTTTGAGTGTGTGTATGCCTGGTGTCTGTGTGTATGTCTGTGTCATTCTGTGTGTGCACGGGTGTGTCTCTATATATGTCTGTATGTGTCTCTTTGTGCATGGGTCTGTATGTTTCTGTACACATGTGTCATGCAATTGTGTATCTTCGTATATGTGTGTATGTATACATATATACATATATATGTCACTTGCTTATGTGCATGTGTTTCTATGTGTACATTTGATTGTGTGTCTGTGAGTCTGTGTGTCCATGTATATATCTGTGTGTGCATGTGGCTGTGTGTTTATGTATATGTGTGTTGCTCTCTGTATACATGTGTCTATGTACATGTCTTTGTGTTTGTGTATATGTCTGTGTCTCTGTTTGTGTGCATGTCTGTCTGAATACACCTGTTTGTGTATACATGTGTTTGCTTCTGTGTTTCTCAGTGTCTGTGTATATGTCTCTATGTGTTACGGTATCTATGTGTGTGCATGTGTCTCTGTTGTGTATATGTGTTGTCTGAGTGTGTGCATGTTTGTATCTGTGTGTGTATCTATGTCTGTGTATATGAGTTAGTGTGTGTGCGGATCTGTTGTCTGTGTGTGCATGTGTGTCCGTGTAAATGTCTGTATCCATAGCTTTGTATGTCTTTGTGTCTGTGTCAGTTTGTGGATATGTGTGTATCTGTATCTATGTTTGTGTGTTTGTATACACATGTGTCTGTACATATATGTCTGCGTCTGCACATGTCTGTATGTCTGTGTGTGTGGCTACAATTATGTCTGTATGTCTGTGTATATGTCTGTTTCTGTCTGTGTGTGCACACGTTGTGAGTCTGTTTAAATCCCAATGTGAGTTGGTGCATGTGGGTATAGGTCTGTGTATGTGCTGAGTCTTTGCGTGTGCATCTCTATGCATATGTATTTTCCCATATGCCCCTGTGTATCTGTGTGTGCACTGGGTGTGTCTGTATAAATTTATTGAGTGTCTGTGTGTCTATCTATAAGTCTGTGTGGGTCTGTGTGTGCACATATGTGTGTCAGAATATAATTCTGTGAATGTTTGTGTCTAGTGTCTGTGACTATGTATATATGTGTGTCTCTTTGTGTCTATGTGTCCCTGTGTCGGTATGTGCACATTTCTGTGTCTTCAAATGTCTACGGATGTTTGTGTATGCACATCTGTGTGGTGACATATTTATATATGTGACAGTCTGTGTCTATGTCTGTATCCTTGTGTACACATGTTGTCTGTGTGTAAGAACGTGTTGTGTGTTGCATGTGGGTGTGTCTGTGTATATGTCTGGGTGAGTCTGTGTGCAATTATGTGTGTGCTTTCCCATATGCCTGTCTGTGTATCTGTCTGTGCACCGGGGTATCTGTATAAATTTATTGTCTGTCAATAAATTTAAAAAACTGGGGACATTGGTGGTGGGAAATGTAAACTGGCAGAGGGGCTGGCATTGGAACAAACACTGTATGACTGAAACCCAATCAGGAACAACTTTGTAACTGCATCTCAGGGAGACTCGATAACTCAAAAACAACAACAAATTATCCAGGGGGTGGGTCAGAGCAATAGAACAATTGGTGGGATGCCTTGCAGCGGCAGACTGGGGTTTGATGCCCAGCATCCCACTTGGTCCCCCTTGCACTGCCAGCAGTAATACTGAGTGCAGAGCCACGAGTACCCCCTGAGCATGTACCCCCTGAGCACCGCCGACTGTTCACCCTCTGATAACGCCAAAAAAATGATCGAGTGTCGAAGCTGAGAAACCTTGACCTCCGGACAAATAGATTCCCTTAAAATGGGAGTTGGAGGAGAAAATACTTCCACTTATCTCATTCAAAGTTTGACTGAAATATCTTTCATGTAAGCGTCATCGATGTTACGCCTCAATAGGACATTTCTGTGGTCTGGATTAGACAGAACAACTGTGCATGTTACTAACAACTAAGCTGCAGGAAGTTATGTGTTTCTGCTCTCAGAAGTACTCCCAGCTCAGTATTCCTCCTGCGAGGCCCCAGAGCCTCAAAGTCTGAGCTTTCAACATGCAAAGAAGTGCCCAAACCTTGTGAGTCTTCTCCCGGGGCCCAAAGGAACTTCTTCCAGCTCGTAAGAGTCTCCAAGCTCCGTTGAAAGGTCTTGATTCGTCCCAAACACAAAGGTTTCCATTCGAAAGGACCCGTGCACGCCTGTGTCCACTGCAGTGCTGAGTCCAGACGTGGAAACCACCCAAAGGCCCAACCACGGACCAAGGGATGAAGAAGTTGTGAGACATAGACACACAGTGGGACCCGCTCTGCTCTACGAACAAAATCATGCAGCCTGCAGCCCCATGAATGGAGCCATGAGCATCATGCGCAGTCCAGCCAGTCCGAGGGACAGGGGCTGACACGGTGCTCTCTCACGGCAGGACTTACAGTGACACAGCCAGGGAGCAAGAAGGGCCAAAGGCAACACGCGGGCAAACTGAGCCCGGCCCTTGGGGGAGGGAGGTGGGTACCCAGTGCCAGATGTGTGTCGGGATGATCTGCACGCAATGCACCATTATCTGCCTGTCAATCACAGAAGCTCAAGCAATTAAATAGGGGGAAAAACATTGGAACAGTAAAAGTTAGTTTTTTCTTTTTTCTTTTGCTTTTTGGGTCACACCTGGCGATGTCAGCTGCATGCAAGGCAAACGCCCTACCCGCTGTGCTATCGCTCCAGCCCCGCCCCAGTATTCTTAAAGTAAAGGAGGCATCAGATAAAATTTCAAATTTCCAACACAAGACCCAGGTAATGGCTTGTGCTGAGAGGTCCAGTGGAATATAAGAAATGTCTTTTCTTGTTTCTGCAGAGAGGAAGCAGCATCATGAATAGCTGAGCCTTGGCACGACTAGAAGAAGACACAGCAGGAACTGGCTAAACAACGTCTGAGATGCTGGAAACTCTGAAGGACTTTTCTCTAGGTTTCTCCATGAAGAAGGAGGAGGGTGATGCATATTTCAATATATAGGGACTTGAGGATTAGTCATAGCACTAATTAAGTACTAGCTTACATCAACAGTTTTAGTTTCATACTTAATTAACATGATTGGAGCTCATAGCATTATCCCAGAATGAAAAATAATATTTTTTAATTATTTTTTATTTTTTAGGATTAATATTCACACTACCAATATCACTAAGAATAAACAGGAAGGCTGTTGGTCTTGGCAGGCATTGTGTTCAATGGAAGGTAAAGGATGTAGGTAAAACAAAAAAACAACTTCAAGTTAAGGGATGATTTATAGTTCTCCAAAATTACATGTTTCCAAATAAAGAAGGCTAAGTCAGAAACGATATCACTGTCACTGTATCGCTGTCATCCCGTTGTTCATCAATTTGCTTGAGTGGGCACCAACCAGTAATGTCTCTATTCGTCCCTGTCACGTGCTATTGTAGCCTGATGGCATATTGGGGGCTCCTTCAGGGTCAGGGGAATGAGGACCATCATTGTTATTATTTTTGGCATATCGAGTACGCCACTGGGTAGCCTGCCAGGCTCTGCTGTGCGGGTGGGATACTCTCGCTGTGCAGGCGCGATACTCTCGGTAGCTTGCCGGGCTCTACGAGAGGGATGGAGGCTTTTGGGGCAGCCTCTACTCACCTTTACAGGAAAAATAAATAAATCAAGTGAAATACTTTAGATAAAATCTCAGAATACATTATATAATCCCTTTAATAAATGGTTCTACTTTGCATACTTTTTACAAAATTTTGTCTGGTTAGGAGCATGTCAAAGTTGTCTTGTTTTTATGAATTTCTGTTGTCAATGACATATTTTGCCCTAATATAATTTGTGATGTGATAAAAAAATGGACACTAGAACACAAAAATTTTGCACATATATTATCTAATATACATTCTCTGCTTTTTTGAATAAGGCATGAACAGATAAAAATCCATTATCATTGGGTCAGATAATCTAATGCTTGAGGTGTGGATGCCTTTGATGTGGCTGACTCCTGTCTGATCACTAGCACTTCATGGTCTACTCCACTCTCTCCCGGCATCATGGCTGGGGTATAGCCCAGGAGTCTCAAGCACTGCCAGGAGAGCCCCGTAAACACTAGCACTGTAGGGTTTGAGCAGCACCACATAATCAGGACCCTCGTATCAGAAATGATATAAAGACATAAATAAATGTCTCCCTAATTTTGAAGAGACTACATTGATTAACGGGCTGGAGCAATAGCACAGCGGGTAGGGCATTTGCCTTGCACGAGGCCAACCCAGGTTCTATTCCTCCGGCCTCTCTCAGAGAGTCCAGCAAGCTACCAAGAGTATTTTGCCCACGTGTCAGAGCCTGGCAAGCTCCCACTGGCTTATTTGATATGCCAAAACCAGTGACAGACAAGGCGCACATTGGAGTCGTTACTGGTGCCCACTCAAGCAAATCGATGAGCGGGAGGACAGTGCTACAGTGTTACTTTGATTAAAAACAGGAAGCAGAGTCAGGGAGTGGATCGAACAGTTGGATATGCATCGGGCCCTAGGGCTGACCCTTGATATGGCCTGGTCTTATCCCTGATGGCTGGGCCTCCAAAGACCAACAACACCAACAAATCTTGGAAATCTCGGGTCGAACAGCCTCCTAACACCACCTGTTCCACATCAGGGACTTATCCAGGGTACAACTGGCAGCTTGACTTCATGCAAAGGATCAAATGCTCAAATGTTTAAGGTATAAATATCCATTGGTTCTTATTGATAGCTTCCATGGATAGGCAGAAGCTTTTCCGATCTGTACTGAGAAAGTCAGAGACGTGGCTTGGTGTTTCTATGTAGTTTAGACAGATTTGGACACAGGAAGTCATTTTCTATCAACCAAAGGCATGGGTGAAGGAGTTATTACTTTTCATTTTTATGGTAAGACTGGGTATGCCATTATGCTGCTTTGGTGACTGTTGTGTTTGTTAACTTTCATGTTCTCTGAAACGAGAAACCATTTTGCCCTCAGTAAGCCAGAGAAGACCTTCTACTCCTCCAGGGTCTAAGACTCTCTAATAATATTCCTCAGCCTAATCTGTCTGATCTTTTCTTTCAGAGGTTGATGATTCCAGGAACCCAACCCATTCATTGTCTGGCGCCCATTAAAAACTAAGTTATCATGAGGTTTTACCCCTTGTGCAGTCAGGGTCAGCCTCCCTTTGTCAGCAGGAAGAAACTCCAGAAGTTGGATCTTCAACCATTTCCCTTTCAAGATTTGTCACACCCAGCGGCCTCCCCTGCCTACCCGCAATGGTGCTCTCCAAGCACAAGCCCTGCTGTGCATCCTGGGGAGCCAATCACCAAGCCTAGTATGGACAGCCTGATACCATCTGGAGAGGAAATTCAGCATAGCACAGGGAAGGCGGTCACTCGGGTGGGCAAGGACAAGGCCCCGCATGGATGCCTGTCCAGCACAGCACAGCCGCGCCTGGGGTCCAGCCTGCTCAGGCCACCGCAGGGACACGCAGGGCAAGTCTCTTCACAGGCGGAACACCCCTCCAGCTCCCGCTGCTCCTGCCTCTCCCCCTCATCCACCATCCTCCCAACCCTAGGTCACTAGGAACCTCTGAGGTCCTTATAAAGATCCGAGCCAGGCGCCCTCTCTCACAGAGCCAGATTCAATCTGTCTATGGTAGAAGACTGGGCCCTCAGTGTTCGTTTCCGTGGCTTGGTTGTGCTCATGACTGCAGGGCTCAGTGCTCGGGGATGGCTCCTGACAGTGGCCCGAGGAGCAGGAGGTGACTGGTGCCAGGAAGCAAATGCTGCCTCCCATGCACCAAGTACCCTCCCAGCCTGTGAGCTTTCACCTTCGGGGCTCCGGTGCCTCGAGGCTAAAAGCCTCCTTATGGTCCAAGGCGGGAAGCCAGGGAACAACCATTGTTTGGAAGAGCCACAGCATGGGATCGAAGTGCAAGCTCAGGTCTCAATAGCGCGGGCTGTGGCGGCCTCCGATCCAAGCCCCTTTCTTTGAGATGTGCGTTAGCCGATCCTGGGGCTTGGCTCTGTCCATCTCGTCATAAACACCCAGACCTCCTTGCTTTTTCCTCCATCCGTCTCTGGCCAGACTCACTTGGGACCTTTCCAGACACTCAGTCTGTCTTTCTAAGGTCTTCTGGGCAATCCTGGAAAAGAAGAAGGGCCATAACTGGCCTCCGAACTGTCTTTTTCAGAGGACAGATGGGCATCTGGCTCTCCAGAACTGGGGGAAATGCACACACACACACACACACACATACACACACACACACACGTAATTTGTTGCCACTGCTGACCCCTATTGTCAGGGCGTTACCGAGGATTATGGGGCCCAGGAAGGAGACGGAGGGTGTCACATATGGAGTCTTGCTCCCTAGACTGGCGTATTTTCTCAGAAGCAGGAATTCACGTTTGAGAAAGCCCTGGTGGGAAGCAGCAGCGGCAGCAGGGACCCAGCCTACCCCCTGCACAGTCCCCCGTGAGGGTGCCCCAATGTCGGGGCAGAGCGCCCCTCAGTCTGCTCCCCCAAAAGTGTGCTCCAGCCCCGTCTTCCTGGACACCCCAGAGAAGAAAAGGAACTGAGAAGCCAGGAGCACGAGAAGGAAGAGCCACGGGCCCTGGGCTTCTCCCTCCTGCCCTCTCTCCCGCCACGTCTGCAGGTGAGTACAAAGGTGATGCAACTGAACCAAACCCATCGCTGGTGGCCACGGCCATCATGGCCCGCTGCAAGGCAGCCTTTGGACACAGGGAGATTTCTTGTTGCTTCTTTATTTGTTTTTGTGACACACCTGTTAGAGCTCGGGGCATACTTCTGGCTCTGTGCTCAGGGTGGTGGCTGACGGTGCACAGGGGATCCTGTGGAGTGGCCGGGATGGAATTGGTACAAGGTTTTTGTGCATGCTCTTATTTCCGACAAGGAAAGAGATCTTGCAAAGCAGATATTCCCCGAAAGGACCACATCAGCCAGCAACGCAATGAATAGTCTCTTCGGAAAAGGTGCAATGCAGGTTTGTGTGTGCACCTGTAGGGCACCAGTCACCAGTCACCAGCCAGCCGGGATCTTTCAAGAGGGATCTTCACTAAGTGCAACAGTATCCAGGTTGAGATGTAGCAGAGGTGCCTTTGCCAGTGACTGCACCAAGGTCCTGAGCCAGGAGAAAACCAGTTTCCAAACACCTCGAAGTAGGTAGGTTGTCCAGCAGCAGGCTGGCCAGCTTCTACTGCTTCCCAGGAGTTCCCTTCGCATTGAATTTTACCCCAAATCGCCAGCAATGAGACTGACGTGTTTGGTGCCTAGATTCGGCAGGAAATCTAGTCTGTATCAGCATCTCTAGAGTATCCCCAGGGGATTCTCAAGGGGCTAGAGGGGAAGATCATGAAAGGGGGACAGAAGATGACAGCCCTCCCCCAATCGTGAACGACTTTGTCACTGTGTATCTCACCGTCATTAAATGGGGGAAAAATAAAGGATTTAAACAAAATTAAATTTAAAACTAAAATTTGAATTAAACAATTTATTAAAATAAAATTAATTTTAATTAAAAAACTAAAAATTAAAAGCTCACAATAAAAAGTTTTAATTTTAAAAAAGATTTTAAATTTTTGTTTTTTGGGTCACACCTGGCGATGCTCAGGGGTTACTCCTGGCTTTGCACTCTGGAATCTCTCCTGGCAGTGCTCAGGGGACCATATGGGATGCTGGGGATCGAACCTGGGATGGCTGCGTGCAAGGCAAACACCCTACCCGCTGTGCTATCACTCCAGCCTGAAGATTTTAAAATTTTAAAATTAAGATTTTAAAATCACTTAATCACTTAATCACTTAACTTCCCGTTAGTCGTCGATTTGCTCGAGCGGGCGCCAGTAACGTCTCCATTTGTCCCTGTCGCGTGCTAGTGTAGCCCAATGGCATCTCTTCGCTCCGGGAACATGGAGGGCCTCAAACCGATCGTTCATGACCTTGACAAAGAAGTCTGACCATCTGGTAGGTGGGCGGCCACGCGGTCTCTTGACATCCCGTGGAATCCAATCAGTAACAGCTCTAGTCCAACGGTCATCTTTAAATCTCATTACGTGACCAGCCCATCTGATTTTCGACACCTTGGCAAATGAGACAGCGTCCCTGATCCTTGATCGTCGACGGATGTCAGAACTCCGGATTCGTTCTCTCATTTGAGTGAAACGTGATATTCCAAGCATAGCTCTTTCTATTCTTCTTTGGGAGACCTGAATGGCGTTCTCATCTTGTTTGCGTAGGGCCCAGGTCTCTGAGGCATATGTTAATGCAGGAAGAACAGTGGAATCAAAGAGATGTGCCCGGAGCCGGAGGTTCTTCGTCCTCTTAGCTATTTCTTCGACGTTCTTGAAGGCGTTCCAAGCCGCTCTCTTCCTCCTGCGCAGCTCGGGTGCCAGGTCATTTGTCATGTTGACCTCTCGACCTAGGTACACATAGCTGTTGCATTCGGAGATGGTCGTTCCATTGAGAGCGAATGGGGCGTCAGGAACAAGGCTGTTTCTCATAAACATTGTCTTCGTAAGATTCAGCTGTAGTCCTACCTTTCCACACTCACGGTCAAAGTCGGCCAGCATTTGTGCCGCTTGGCTGATGTTTGGTGTTATTAAAACAATGTCATCAGCAAAGCGGAGGTGGTGTAGTTGCCGACCATCTATCTTCACTCCCATTCCTTCCCATTCCAGTCGTCGCATGATGTTCTCGAGGGTGGCACTGAAGAGTTTTGGTGAAATGGTATCACCCTGCCGCACCCCTCTCTTGACATCAACGATCACTTCTTTGTAGAATGGTGAGATCCTGGTAGTGAATCCGCAATACAGCTCACGGAGGATCCTGATGTATTGGGCTTGAATGCCCTGATTGACTAGGGCTTCAATGACCGCTTCCGTCTCAACAGAATCAAAGGCCTTCTTTAAATCAATGAACGTTAAGCAGAGCGGCATCTTGAACTCCCGAGAAACCTCAATGAGTTTGGTTATCGTGTGGATATGGTCGATGGTGCTGAATCCTTTGCGGAACCCTGCTTGCTCACATGGTTGTCCTTCATCTAGTGTTCTGCCAATCCTATTCAGGATGACTCGAGTGAACAACTTGTAGATGACAGACAATAGGCAGATCGGGCGATAGTTGCCAATGTCATGGATGTCTCCCTTCTTGAACAGTAGTACGGTCCTGCTGGTTTTCCATTGAGATGGAACCTTGCATTCAGACAGGTAGCGAGTGAAGAGCCGAGCCAGTGTATTGATGAGTACTGACGGCAGGTTCTTCAGGTGTTCAGGTCTGACCTTGTCTGGGCCGGGTGCTGTTTGTTTCTTTACTGATGAAATGGCGTGTCGGATTTCGGAAGGGAGAACGTTGGGAACGACATACCCATCCTGTGGAATTTGGTATGTCGGCAAGTGGACATGGCTATCGAAGAGATTTGAGTAGAAGTCATGGATAATCTTCTCCATTGCCGTTCTGGAGGATGTGATGGATCCATCAGGACGTCGGAGGGCAGTCATCTTGGTCTTATAGTTGGCGAAGGACAGGCGGGCGTTACGAATACTTTTCCCGGCTTCTGCCGCATCTACCAGTACTTCTGCTCTTCTCTCTTTGAGGTCTTCCTTGATCACATCTCTGCACTGCTTTGCAAGCTCGGACGTTAGCTTGCGGTTGCCTGAGGCATGCGCCAAACCACGCTGGCGAATTAGCTCAAGAGATTAAGATTTTAAAATAAAAAAATTAAAAAGCACTAAATTTTAAAGAGTTAAATTCACATCTAAAAATGACTAGGACCCAAGCATCAGGACAGGGCAGGGTCTGGAAGGAAAGTGGGATGAGGCTGTGGGGGATGGGCAGACAGAGCAGGCCACTGTCCAGGCGTCTGCACTGAGGGGGACTCTCGTGGCCCTGGTGCTGGATGGAAAGAACCCCAGAGGATGCCCTTTCTCTGTCCCTGGTCCCCGAGGGGCACATGGTGCCTCGTGGCCCCCTCCTGGGGTCCCTGCAGCTCAGCCCCAGCCTCCTCTCAGAGCTCAGGGGTCTCTCCCGAGGGTGCTGGGGAACCCCGCAAGGTGCCAGGACCCCAGTGGACTTGGCTGCTGGCACTGTCCCACTCTCTGGCCTAGTGTCCGGATCTCGACAGGAGTGAAACATTGCTGGCTCGGTCCCAACCTTCCATTTATAGAAGCCCCAGGCCAGGCAAATCAGAAGAGACCTACACGAGAGGGTCTGGGCTAAATCTGAAAGGACAGACCTTTAAACTTGGCACCTCTCAGCAGCCTACTTGGATGTGGAACAGGTAATGCGTTGTTTACAGAAAATAATATATCTATGGGCCAGAGACACTGGAGCAGGCAAAGTGCTAGCCTTCCACACAGACAACCCCGTTCCGACCCTCAACGTGTCGCTTATCCCCCAAACGCTGTCCTGTGTGATCCCTGAGCACTGAGCCAGGAGGAAGCCCTGAGCACTGCCAGATGTGTTCCCCATTCCCCAAAGTGCCACGATGAAAATGTGACACAGTGACACTTTGAAAGGCATTTTTAAACAAATGCTCTTCAAACCAACATACTTGTGTTCTGGTTTTCGTTCCTAAACATTGAAAGGACTGACAGGTGCTCTTCATAAATATAGATGCTTTGTTCTGTTTAGAAAGCCCATGGACCCTCAGGAATTACTCCTGGTAGTGCTCATATAGGATGTTGGGAATCGAACCCAGGTTGGTCCTACCCGCTGTGCTATCTCTCTACCGCCCTCTATTTCTTTTCTTTCTCTTTCCTTCCTCCTTCCTCCCTCCCTCCCTCCTTTCTCTATCTCTCTATCTTTCTTTCTTTCTTTCTTTCTTTCTTTCTTTCTTTCTTTCTTTCTTTCTTCTTTTCCATTCTCTCTCTTTCTCTCACTCTTTTTCTATGTTCCTTGAACCTTGGAAATAATAGAATGAAAGAAGCATCAGGAAAAGGTCACAGGCAGCTTTTGGCAGAAACAGCGCCCCCCAGTGTCCACACGGACAAACAGCTCATACACGGGCAGGAGGTACCTCAGTCACGCTGAGCGCCTGGACACTGAGCCCTGTTCGCAGTGACCAGCCGCTGGACGGGTTCCAGAGCGGGGGTGGCTTAGTTCCCTGCCTCACTGCGTCACAGCGGCCTGAACGGGAAATGGGCTCGGGGCTCTGCACGTGGGTTTCTGGGGGCACATGGTGGACATGTCTCAGGCTCTTCCCCCTTCACAGCTCCAGGGCCCAGGAGGGCTGCCTGGGGACTGTTCTGGAAGGTGCAGCTCCCTTCCGGAACGCCTCTTTGCAGCTCTGGGCTGCTGGCTTCTGAGGAGCCTGCAGGGTCCGGGAACGCAGGTTCAGGCTGTGGCACAAGCATGAAAGTTCCCCTGAGCAGAGGCCAGCAATAGCCGCGAGGTCAAACTGAACAAGTGGGAAAGTTTGAGGGGATGCTGTGTGCCCTGTGACCCCCAACAGAGATCCAGTGTCATGAAGGCAGCCTGAAATCCCTCCCTCCCTCCCTCCCTCCCTCCTCCCTCCCTCCCTCCCTTCCTCCCTCCCTCCCTCCCTCCCTCCCTCCCTCCCTCCCTCCCTCCCCCTTCCTCTCTCCCTCCCGCTCTTCCTTCCTTCCTTCCTTCCTTCCTTCCTTCCTTCCTTCCTTCCTTCCTTCCTTCCTTCTCTTCCTTCCTCTTTTTATTGCTTTAGAAATTTTTTAAAGTTACTTTTATTACACTGCCTTTATCCATAAAGTTATTGCTAACAGTTGCTTCTGGCACACAATATCCAAGCGCCAACCCCGCTGTGCTCCCTCCCTGCACCAAGGCCCTCGCCTCCCCCCTCCCAGCCCACCTCTAATGACCCCTCATGGATTCCACATTATTGCTCCAACACGACTTAAAGCAGCTGCAATGGGATTATCGGGCGATAAATGTCCAGCCCAGGGCCTTCTCACCAGCCCCGGCCTGAGAAAGCTCCCTGGGGCCAGAACGGAAGGGAAAGAGGTGTTTCCGGCTGGACTGCGCCTTGTGGCAGCAGAAGGAGCTGGGGAGGAAACAGACCAACACTGAGGCCGGTCCTTCCCGACCAGGCCTTGCCTCGGCCCGACAGTGCCCCCGGCTCCCCGCATGCCCACGTGCCTCTGCACAGTCTCCATGGCAAGGTCCAGAGTGGCCAAGCCCTGGTCCCGACCATGGGCTTCGGTGTCCCCCAGACAGGACGTGGCACAGGGCTCAGGGTCACAGTGCTTGAGGGCCACAGGGCCCATCACAGGGCGGGAGGAGCGGGGATCTCTTCCTCTGTCCCCGCTGGGTCTGGTGTGGGCACAGGAGGTGCTCACAGTCCCGGGGAAGTGCTCTGCCTGCGGGACCCCACGAGGAGGATCAACACAGGATCCATTTCTCTCCCTTCTGCGAACAACGATCTGTTTCCCCATTGTGTTGACTTATCTCTCAGGGGGATACAACTGACAGTGCTCAGGGCTGACACCTGCCTCAGTGCTCAGTGGTGAGTCCTGGCTCTGTTTTCAGGGCTCCTTCTGGCTCTGTGCTCATGGATGACTCCTGGTCTGTGCTCTAGATTCCTCCTATCTCTGTCCTAAAGGAAAACTCCTGGGTCTGTGCTCCCTAGACCTAGGTTGGCTTCCCTAGACCTCCACTAGAAAATGGGATGTACTAAAACTTTCCTTCGGGATGAGGGTAGCCAGGTTCAAACACAAGACACCCTGTGACTTTGAATTCTATCTTCAAGGGACACATTGCTACTAAAGATCTGTCTGCCATTGACCTGAAAATCGATTTTAACAAAGCATCCTGTATTGGCTCTAACTGGTGAAGTGAGCCATTACCACAATGTTGAAGAGAACAAATTAATATCTGTTTCGAGTCATGAAAACTGTAAATAAAATTTAAAACTAGGACACAAGGAGAGAGTTCTATTGGTTGAAAACTCAAGGAAGATTTGGGTGGGAAAAATCCCCTTGATCAAGTGAGATTTGATCAAGCTGCAAATGAAAGATGTGCTCACATCTGGCAAACAGATGCTAAGGGTGATGGCTAGAAGCAAGCGTAGTAAATGTACTAGCATCAGGAAGCCCTTACAAAGTCCACGGCGTGGCATCCAAAACCACCTACAGCGAACCCAGCTTTGCCCAGACTCAAGCAACACCACCTGCCAGGAGAATCCACGGGAGAAGCTTAAGGCAGGAGCCAGCCAAGGTGTTTTGGAAAGAGGCAGGACATGCTTGCTAGCCTGTGCTCAAACTGTCCCTATGGCAACTCCCAGCTCCATCACCGAATTACCCACTGACAGCAGAGGAAAGGATAGATGTGGCCGCGTCTCAAGAAAACTTTACTCACAAGAGCAGCAGGCAGGTTGGGTTTCACAGACAGCAGAGAAAGGAATGGATGTGGCTGTGTCCCAAAAAAACTTACTGACAAGTGGCTGTGTCCCACTTAAACTTATTGACAAGAACAGCCAGCAGTTCAAATTGGATGGGACAGAGACAAGTGGATGTGGCTGTGTCTCAATAAAACTTTATTGACAAGAACAGCAGGCAGTTCAGATATCACAGACAGCAGAGAAAGGAATGGATATGGCTGTGCCTCAATAAATCTTTATTGACAAGAACAGCAGGCACTTTGACTTTAACAGTACAGAGAGGAATAGATGTGGCTGTGTCTGAATAAAACTACTGACAAGAATAGCAGACAGTTTGGATTTGACGGACAATAGAGAAAGTCATCGATGCAACTGTGTCCCTACAAAACTTTATCAACAAGAACAGTAGGCAGGTTGGATCTGCCCCAAGCTCTAGTCTGGGGACCAAAGGCAAAAGAAAAGATTGTTGGTGGCTCTTAACACTATGGATGAGCTTTTCACTCAAAGGAAGAAACAGCAAGGGCAAGAATTATTTACTGCCATCTCCTCTACCTGGGTAGAATTGGCAGGATGTTGAAAGGTTTAAGATAGGGATTGATACCACCAAACTCCATCATCAATGCAGCTCAGACGAGTCGGTTTTCTGACTTGTGAAATCAACTAGCCGGCTGAACAAGACCTAGATTGTGAAAAGATTAAGATGTCTGCTTACTGGAGGCAGATTAACAATGGAGTCACAAAGGTACCTTCTGTCCTAACACAGGGAATACCGTGCTGATTAAATTGCAGCCAGCCTCGCTGTATTTCATCTTATAAAATGCCCCGTATTCTCCTTTCTGTTAAAAACACATAAAGAACACATAAAACGGGAAGGCTTCTGGGGTGATTATCTTTCACGTTTGTGTTCTTTATTCACTACAGAGGAAAAGTAAGATCATAAAGTCTCACCTGATTAATGGGACAGTGTCTGAATTTTTATAGATGTCTCCTAATTCCTTCCCGGAGGCCAGAACTAGCAGATACATTTGTTGAAAGGGGATATCATTCATCACATCTCTTGTGGGGTAAGAACTTGCAATTCGATACAGCACAGCCCATCACTTTATTCAAAATTGAACAATGAGCAACAGGATGTCAGTTTATTCTTCTTTATGCAACCTATGATAAATATGGACACATTCATTCAGTGACCACTTTCTGCTGGAGAGTCAGCAAGCGTACAAATGTCTACAGCAATTTATTCGTCTGTGGTTCAAACCGTCTTCTCTGAGACACATCCTAACTCCTTCAGTACGATGAACTATTTCAGCTGCTTACTTTGCAAGACAGGACATAGGATATGAGGGGTTAGAATTTGGGGGAAAAAAAGAGCTGATTTTGTTACACAGTAGAACCTTGCCATGTACCCAGAAAATCTGAAACATACATCTAAGATTCTGACGATAATGTCAGAAAGGCACACTTATTTGTTTTTAATGTGCTGCCTGGGAAGGTTTCTTAGAACCTAATAATAGTTACTGGGTTCAGAAGAGTGCCTTTAGGGGAAAAGTATATGTAAAAAATAATGATTTTCTATTGGTTTTTGGGAGTCGCTGGGGCTATGCCCAGCTGACTCCTGGCTCTGCACTCAGGTCTTACCTGGGAGGGGCTCAGGGGACCGTGCGGGGGCATAATATCATGAGGAGCCGTGCTCAGTCCTGTTCGATCTGATTTTGGCTGTGATTCTGAGGCCGTGAATTAAATAGGAAGGACCCATGACGGCGACTGGGAATTGCTGCTCGCACCCGGTCTGCTTGCAGGGAAGGGGAAGGGGAAGGGGAAGGGGAAGGGGAAGGGGAAGGGGAAGGGGAAGGGGAAGGGGAAGGGGAAGGGGAAGGGGAAAGGGAAGGGGAAGGGGAAGGGGAAGGGGAAGGGGAAGGGAGGCGTGGAACCACCAGTCCCACTACCTGGATGGGAGAGTGCACCACTGCCACCAGGTGGAAGAGGGGAGAATTGCTGCCAGCCAGCCCCCAACAAACAACCCACCGGGCCTCAGGGGCTGCGGGAGAGGCAGGGGGACAGAGAAGGGACCACCAGGACAAAGACAGCTGTAAATGGTGACTCTGGACAAGAGCTTTGTGCCGAAAGGAGGCAAAGGGACACACAGGATAACTCTCAGTACCTGTATCGCAAACCATAATGCCCAAAGGGGGAAGAAACAGAGACAGAGACGAGACAGAGACAGAGACAGAGACAGAGACAGAGACAGAGACAGAGACAGAGAAGGAAAGTGCCTGCCATAGAGACAGTCTGGGGGGAGGGTGGCGGGACAGAAACTGGGGACATTGGTCGTGGGAAATGTAACCTGGCAGAGGGGCTGGCATTGCAATACTGTATGACTGAAACCCAATCAGCAACAACTTTGTAACTGTATCTCAGGGAGATTTGATCATTCAAAAACAACAACAAATTATCCAGAGGGTGGGTCAGAGCAACAGAAAATTTGGTGGGATGCCTTGCAGCGGCAGACTGAGGTTTGATGCCCAGCATCCCACTTGGTCCCCCAAGCACGGCCAGCAGAAACTACTGAGTGCAGAGCCACGAGTACCCCCTGAGCATGTTCCCCCTGAGCACCGCCGACTGTTCACCCTCTGAAAACGCCAAAAAAATGATCGAGTGTCAAAGCTGAGAAACCTTGACCTCCGGACAAATAGATTCATTTAAAATGGGAGTTGGAGGAGAAAATTCTTCCACTAATCTCATTCAAAGTCTGACTTAAATATCTTTCATGTAAGCGTCATCGATGTTTCGCCTCAATAGGACATTTCTGTGGTCTGGATTAGACAGAACAACTGTGCATGTTACTAACAACTAAGCTGCAGGAAGTTATTTGTTTCTGCTCTCAGAAGTATTCCCAGCTCAGTATTCCTCCTGCGAGGCCCCAGAGCCTCAAAGTCTGAGCTTTCAACATGCAAAGAGTGCCCAAACCTTGTGAGTCTTCTCCCGGGGCCCAAAGGAACTTTTTCCAGCTCGCAAGAGTCTCCAAGCTACATTGAAAGGTTTAGATTTGTCCCAAACACAAAGATTTCCATTCGAAAGGACCCGTGCACGCCTGTGTCCACTGCACTGCTAAGTCCAGACGTGGAAACCACCCAAAGGCCCAACCACGGACCAAGGGATGAAGAAGTTGTGAGACATAGACACACAGTGGGACCCGCTCTGCTCTACGAACAAAATCATGCAGCCTGCAGCCCCATGAATGGAGCCATGAGCATCATGCGCAGTCCAGCCAGTCCGAGGGACAGGGGCTGACACGGTGATCTCTCACGGCAGGACTTACAGTGACACAGCCAGGGAGCAAGGAGGGCCAAAGGCAACACGCGGGCAAACTGAGCCCGGCCCTTGGGGGAGGGAGGTGGGTACCCAGTGCTAGATGTGTGTCGGGATGATGTGCACGCAAAGCACCATTAACTGCCTTTCAATCACAGAGGCTCAAACAATCAAATGGGGGGTAAAAAACTACATTGAAACAGTCAAAGTTACAGTTTATTCTTTTTTCTTTTGCTTTTTGGGTCACACCTGGCGATGTCAGCTGCATGCAAGGCAAACGCCCTACCAGCTGTGCTATCGCTCCAGCCCCGCCCCAGTATTCTTAAAGTAAAGGAAGCATCAGATAAAATTTCAAATTTCTAACACAAGACCCAGGTAATGGCTTGTGCTGAGAGGTCCAGTGGAATATAAGAAATGTCTTTTCTTGTTTCTGCCGAGAGGAAGCAGCATCATGAATAGCTGAGGCTTGGCACGACTAGAAGAAGACACAGCAGAAACTAGCTAAACAACGTCTGAAATGCTGGAAACTCTGAAGGACTTTTCTCTAGGTTTCTCCATGAAGAAGGAGGAGGGTGATGCATATTTCAATATATAGGGGCTTGAGGATTAGTCATAGCACTAATTAAGTACTAGCTTACATTAACAGTTTTAGTTTCATGCTTAATTAACATGATTGGAGCTCATAGCATTATCCCAGAATGAAGAATAATATTTTTTAATTATTTTTTATTTTTTAGGAATAATACTCATACTGCCAATATCACTAAGAATAAACAGGAAGGCTGTTTGTCTTGGCAGGCATTGTGTTCAATGGAAGGTAAAAGACGTAGGTAAAACAGAAAAACAACTTTAAGTTAAGGGATGATTTGTAGTTCTCCAAAATTACATGTTTCCAAATAAAGAAGGCTAAACTCTTTAAAGTCAGAAATGTTATCCTTGTCACTGTATCGCTGTCATCCCGTTGTTCATGAATTTGCTTGAGTGGGCACCAGTAATGTCTCTCTTCATCCGTGTCATGTGCTATTGTAGCCCGATGGCATATTGGGGGCTCTTTCAGGGTCAGGGGAATGAGGACCATCATTGTTACTATTTTTGTCATATCGAGTACGCCACGGGGTAGCTTGCCAGGCTCTGCTCTGCAGGCGGGATACTCTCGGTACCTTGCCGGGCTCTCCGAGAGGGATGGAGGCTTTTGGGGCAGCCTCTAATCACCTTTACAGGTGAAAGAAATAAATCAAGTGAAATACTTTAGATAAAATGTCAGAATACATTATATAATCCCTTTAATAAATGGTTCTCGGCAGCTCCGGCCGAAACTCACGCATGACTGAAGACCCACAGAACAAGATAAGCGGAACTCTCTGAGACCTTGGACTCCAGGCTCAACGGACCCAGGGACAGAAGTTCTCTGCTTGCTCCCACCAACCGCAGGTGACAAAGGGATTATAATCAGGAGCCCCACCATACCCTGCCTGTCTGCTTCCACCAACCACCCAAGACCCAGGGATCGGAATGCGCACAGAAGACCCACCCTACCCCTACCGGGACCATATAAATACCCCACTGGCAGACCTCCACTACTGACACTACCTCCACTACCCAGCCGTCGCCACACTCCAGGACACTTTCTGGACCCGCGCGGCCGCTTCGCGGCCACGGGACCCATCATAAGACACTAAATACCCATCTTCCGGAATTGCCGTACAATATCTGATAGGGTTCAAATATGGTAACACCTACAAGGGCGATTAGAGGTCGCCCCAAAAACCTTAGGTTATGACAGGCCCTAGAGGTCATTCAGGTCCAGCTCCATATGGGGCTTTGAGAGTATGACCAAAGCATCGGTAACTCCTCACCTATACTCACTGGGAGACCTGGTCTAGGTTCGGTGACATTAGACTGCCATCCTTGAACCTCAGTGGAGAGGTCCCTATCCCATGACCCTGATCATGCCGTTCACTCTGAAGGTGGAAAGAATCAAAGCCTGGGTCCATGCTTCACATGTGAAAACTGCCTCCCCCCTTGAAGACAGGACGACAACGGCCAGTGGTGTGTCCTGCCAACTGGAGCCTCTCCCTCCAAGATAAAACTGAAGAAAGTGATTGAAGGGATCCTATGGAGTGGCACGGGTTATTCTCTGCTTCTCTTTGCTCAGCTGTGAAGCAAACTCACTCTGAGCCCAAATTTTGGCACTGGGTACTTTCTGCCACTATGACGGGTAGAATTATAGCCAATGACACCCAGGAAAGATGGAGACTGCACAGTTTCACCTTGGTCTGTACCAGTTATGGCCCATCCTGGGACTTGTGTTTGTTTAGGGACCTATAACTTGTAAGATTCCCCCTGCTGAGCCGATTTTAACCCAGAAATATAGGATAGACTCCCAGCAATTGTACCAAGGGTCAGCTAGAAGACTTGGTTTGTTTGCACATATGACCTGCTAACGTCTGGCTTGTCCCCTTCCTATCTCATTGACTCCGGTACAGGCATATTGTTATGGAAGGGGAGCTGGGAAGGTCAACTTCTCACCCTGATCCCACCCCTCATGGGACCCCTAGTGCTCCTGCTTCTGTTCCTGACTGTGGGCCCCTGTTTCCTGGATGAGTTGGTGGCATGGAGTTTGTGAAAGAACGTGTCAGTACCATTCAGCTTAAGGTACTCAGAAAAGTATTTCCCTCTGAAACAATTGTAGGGGTCAAGATTGACCCTGCTCAACCACGGGCATAAAAGAAAAGGGAGGAATGAGAGACAGAGAAGCAAAGGCAGCGCCATGACAGGCTCTTACAGAAGCCAGAAAAAGCTGGGCGTAGGTTTCAGTTCTGGAATTCCTGCGAATTGGGCACAGATACCTGGAACTGAGTCATGATTTCCCTGAAGCGAGATAGCCTGGGTGAGGTCAATGATGGGTTACCAATCAGGTGCAGGTAGGGAAGCTTCCCTATGTAACTCCAACTTATACCCAATCAGCTAAGTACAAGTAGTGAGAAACCCCTCATACTGCAGCTGAAATGGTAGTCTGCGGAAAGTCCCTGTTCCATGATGCTATGGGAGAAAAGTCCTTCAGTTTTGAGACTCGGGGCCACTCGTTCTGAGAAGGCTGCCACTGTGTCGGTGAGCTTGATGAGGGCCCTAGCTTGAGCTAGCCGAGCTAGCTAATAAAAACCCTTTGCTTATTGTATCACAACTTGTCTTCGTGTGAGTGCTCTGGGGAGATCTCGGCCCGGTTTGACACCACCAACAATGACAATTACACCCACAACACTAACACAACAGCACAACCACGAGCAACACAGATACAACCACCAGCACTGACGACACTGTCACACCCACAAGCACAGCAAACTCAACAGGAAAGCCAGGAAGAATGCCCAGCCACTGGCATACCTGTGAAACCAAGAATCAGCCTAATGAATGCGAGCACCAAAAAGGAAGGAAAACCCACCCCCACACGCCAAGAAACCAGAAGCAATTTTACCGTGTCTTGCCAAGAAAGCGATTGGGCCATTACTTGTCTTCAGTGGGAAAAATCCGTGCATGGGGCTGTAAAGGCACTAGATATGGCCCCACATCCATCCTAGGGGGTCTCTCTCCTTGGCTTGTATGTCTGTCTGAGGCAGGGGAGCCCCAACCCCAATTCCAGAAATTCTGGGCCAGCCAGGCCAGCTGAGCCCACCCTGAGCCCTGAGCACTGAGTACCGAGTGTGGCCGGGCCAGCTGAGCCCAGCCCTGAGCACGGAGTACCGAGTGTTTGGGGGCTCCAGCCCTGCTGAGACTCCGGAGCCTGGTCAGCTGTGGGTGGGCGTGTCTGTGCCTTCAGTCCTGCACCCATGGATGAGGATGCTGCGGGTGCTTTCTCGGGGTGTCCGACCCGGCAGTGGCCTCAGAGTCCATGGCGCGGGACCTCTGTGCCCCCGGGTAGGGGTCAGATGGCGGCTGTCTCCACCTCAGCGTGCCCCCGCACACCTGGAGGAGATGCCCGCGCAGGCGCGTTCACTGCCCCCTGAACATCGTGTCCACACACCGTCTGTGCGTCCACCAGCAGGAGCCTTCAGTGGCCGCTGTCCACGCTGCGGGCCTTTTTCCTCCTGCTAGGGCCCAGCAGGGGCGCTGAGCCGGGAACAGCGCCTGCCCTTCAGCCAAGTGGCTCCCCCTTCCCATCAATGCCAAGATATTCCTGTTCCACTGAGCAGCTGCTCAGGTTTGGGGGGGCAGGTTGGGCTGCGTGACTGGTCTGCAGGAAACTCAGCATTAAATGACCTTGCAAACGCCCCGCATCCAGGCTGCAAAGCGGGAAGAGGCTGCAGCTGGGAAGAGTTAGGCTGTTCTTCCGGTGCCAGGGGTTGTACCACCCCAGCGCGGGCTGACGGGGAAGGGGATGGGTGCGCCCTCTGCCCTGCACCCCCGTCGATGGCTGCCCTTCCCCACCGCACCCAGCATCCGCATGAACCTTCTCACAACGTCCATGATGGTTGTGGAACACTGGGAACCCACGTCAGACTCTGCACTGGGTGCTCCTGGCATGTGTGCTTAAGGCGATTGCTTCAGAGATGGTTACCTACCCTACACGCTCTTCTCTATAATCACACACAATAGTAGAGAATTTGATTGTCTAGTATTCACAGCAGGTTTATCCTTTTGTAGCCAAAATGATGGTGACCCTTCCTTCCTTCCTTCCTGCCTGCCTGCCTGCCTTCCTTCCTTCCTTTCTTTCTTTCCTTTTTCTTTCTTTCTGTCTTCCTTCCTTCCTTCCTTCTTTTCTTCCTTTCTTTCGTACTTTTTTAGTCATGGTGAATTGCAAAGTTACTCATCATTGAATTTCAGGCATAGGATATTCCATTCCAGTCCCACCAGTGCTCACATGCCTCCACCAGTGTCCCCAGTTTACGTCCTGAGCCTGTCTCTCGTGGACGCACTGTCTGCCTCTTTTCAGCACTGCATTCTGCTCCAAGTGACCGCTGCCCCCGCCAATGGCCTATTGTAGCCTGTTCTCCCCTGCCCCAGCCCCTACAACTAGCAAGTTTTCTGCTGGAGACTGGTTCTCATTCTCTGTTTCGGTTGCCTTGTGTTATTCCCCGACTCTGTTTCTTCATATCCTGCACGGTAGGAAGACCATTCATGTCTGTGCTTCTTCCTCTGACGCATTTCACTTTGCCTGAAACTCTCCAGAACCACTGATGTGGTAGCACATGACATGACTTCATCTTTCCTATGACTGAGTAGTATTCCACTGTGTATCAGGGTTCCTCGATCCACTCATCGGCTCTTGGGCACTTGGGTTGGTTCCACATTTTGGCTCCTGTGAGTGACTAGTGCTGCAATGAACACAGGAGCGTAGAAGTCTTTTCTGCATTGTGGTTTTGGACCCCCGTATATAACCTACTGCTGGGTCATATGGAAGTGCAATTCCTAGTTGATTGAGAAAGGTCCCTGTTGTCTCCCTAAAAGCCCGGGCCAGTAGACACTGCCCCAGCAGTGAGCACGAGGCTTCCTGTCCCCGCATCCACACCAGCACTGCTTGTTCTGGTTGGTTTGCTTGTTTTTGGCTTTCAGGGTTACACCTGGAGATGCAAGGAATAACCTACATCGGCACTCAGGAATTACTGCTCCTGGTGGTGCTCGGGTTATTCCTGGCTCTACACTCAGGAATTACTCCTGGCGGTGCTCGGAGGACCACATGGTTGTGCAGGGGATTAAACCCTGGTCGGCCAACGCCCTCCCCTGTGCTGTCGTTCCAGGCCCGGTTGCTCTCATTCTTCTGGATGTGTGCCAGTCTCTTGGCATCAGATGACATCTTGTTTTGAGTGGCATCTCCCTGATCATGAGCAATGTTGAGCATTTTCTCACACGCCTTTTGGCTGGTTGTATTTCTTCTTTGAGGAAGTTTCTGCTCATCTCTTCTCTCCAGTTTTTGATGAGGTTGGATTTCTTTTTTCTTGTAAAGTTCTACCAGTGCCTTATATAACTTGGAGATTGATTCTAAGTCAGATGAATGGTTTCCACTTGTCACTGGGCCATTTATTTTTCTTAAATTTTTATTAGTGAAACACCATGAGGTACAGTTGTAGACTTACAAAGTTTTGTGCTTGGGTTTCAGTTATACAATGATCGAATACCCATCCCTCCACCAGTGCCCATACTCCAACACCACCAGTCCCAGTATCCCTCCCTCCCCCGTCCCCCCAACCCACTCCACCTCTGTGGCAGGGCATTCCCTTTTGTTATCTTTCTCATTTTGAGTGCCGTGGTTTGCAAAAGAGCCATTGAATGGCAATCTTTTCCGGTCTATAGTCTACTCTCATCACGCATTTTCAGTGGGCCAATTTTGTATTCTGGTCATTGTTTCTTTTGCAGTTCAGAAGCTTCTAAATGTATGTATGTATGCATGTATGTATTTAGCTTTTTGGGTCACACGTGGCGATGCTCAGGGGCTACTCCTGGCTCTGCGTGCAGGGATTACTCCTAGCAGTTCTCGGGGAAATATATAGGATGCTGCGGATCAAAGTCCGGTCAGCCATATGCAAGGAAAGCAGCCTATCCCTCCGCTCTGGCCCTAAGGTTCTGAATTTCATGTAGTCCCAATTGTTTCTCTTGATTTGTTTGGTGTGGCCAGTGGTCTTGCCTCATTGAGGATGCCGCTAACTTCAATATAACGGAGATTTCTGCTAATCTTTTCCTCTATATACCTTATGGATTCAGGTCTGATATCCAGGTCTTTAATTCCTATTGATTTTATTTTGTGCACGGCATTAGAAATGGGTGAGTTCATATTTTGACAGTGACTGCCAGCTTTTCCAGTACCACGAGTTTTAGAAGGTTTTCCTTGCTCCGCTTTATGTAACATAGAGTTTAAACATCAGGAAATGAGCGTTTATATAAGTTTATATGAGTGTTTACAAAATAACATTTTATTGTTATCCTATAACTATGAATAATTAGCCCACTATATATTTCCTGTGTGTATGCATACAGCAGGTAGGTTGACATATATATTTAGCACATACTGATAGAGATACGCAGAGATGTGTTACTTGAAGGCTTTAGTCTTCTCTCTGTAGAGAGAAACAACGGTCCTCAGACTCACATGAAATATAAGAGGCACTAGAGAGAGAGTATAGCACGGATGGAGGGTGCTCGCCTGTTCCAGTCTCACATCATACACGGCCCCCTGGCACTGCCAGGAGTGATACCTGAGCACAGAGCCAAGAGTCAGTCCTCAGAAGGGCCCATAATAAAAATAACATAAAAAATAAGTGCCATATTGCTTAGACTTTGTTGCTGTCTTCACCCATGCTAAACACATCACATTGTCACAAACAGTGTTTGAGCTGGAGAGGGCAGGGTGTCACTCACTCAAGGGATTGGGTCATTGTAGCTTTGGACCATGGCTGGACTTGACAGAGACACTTTGCTTGTTGCAAAACACCCACACCGTCATCCTTCCCTACTAGAAAAAGGTACAACGGCAAGACACACTGAAGTTTGTTATCCGCAAAGAGAAATAGGGTCAACTCGTATTCTTCAACGGGAGGGACCCCAACACGGATGCAAACAAAAACTCCCAGCCGCGTGCGGTGCGCCCCTCAGCAACATCTCAGGCCTGGATTCCCTGGCTGGCCGCCAGCTCCCCCGATGAGCCCCGAGTGTCCACTGAAGCCCGTTCCCATAAGGCCTCACCCACGCCCCGACCCCCCAGAGGGTGGGGAGCCCGGGGAGGCTCAACTCTGCGGGCCCCCACGTCCAGGCACCTCGTGGCCGTGCCCAAGCCCACCCGCCCTCCGCTCTGTGCTCCCGACGGTCCCATGTACGCACATGGTGGGGGGTGCGGGGAGGTTCCACCACGCAGAATCCCCGAGCCCCGAGTCCTAGGTCACGCGCCACGTCACTAAGAGTATGCCGGAAGGAACACTGGTTCCTAGGGACATGCCGCACCTGCACCCTCCAGCCTGGACGCTAGTTGCCAAAACAGGACTTGAATTCCTCCTACAGACCAGGCCCAGCTTGGTGCCCTGCGCCTGCGGCTGCCCGCTGGCTCTTGCTCCGCAGGCCCGCACCTACCCACAGCTTGATCACCCCCTTTCTGACCCCTCCGCCCACGGTGATTGCCCCCACCTCTGAGGGGGTGGCAGAGACCTGCTGCAGCGGGAATGGGGACCCCAGGATACAAAAAGGGGACCAGGGCTCAGGGAAATGGGATGAACCAGAGGGAGGCAGGCCCAAGGGGGGCGTGGCAGCCCAGAAGAGGGGGCGTGGCAGCCCCAGGACAGAATGAGGTGGACCCTAAACCATATCAGGACCCAGAGAGATCACAGAGGGTCCCGTGCAATTCCCTCTATGCTGCGGTCCCCTGAATATCTCCGGGGGCAGTGGCCGGTACTGCCCAAACCCTGCCCAAAATCCTAAGAGGGAATCCAAGGGACCCGACTTCAAGGACTCCCGTCTTAAACATGCCTATCCGTTGGGCGCACCCTGCACTGCTCGAAGGATGCAAAGAGTGCGCAGAGGCGGCCGCAGAGCGTGAGGGCACAAAGTTCCTAGTGGGAAGTGGAAGGCCCAGCACGTGCAGGACCAACGGGTCGAAGCCTGACCCGGTACCAGGTGTGTGGGGCTCCCGGGGAAGATTCCAATTCAGTGGGACCCCTCGCCTGGGCGCTCTGTGCACGAGCCCAAGCCCACACGCCCTCTGCTCTGTGCGCCCGACCGTACCATGCGCGCACATGGCAGGGGGGGCATGGGGAGGTTCCACTGCGCGGGACCCCCGTACCCGGAGTTCTGAGGCCACGCCCTACATCACTAAGGGTATCCAGGAAGGAACGCTGGTTCCTAGGGACGCGCCGCACTGGCACACTCCCACTGGGACGCTAGTCTTGGACGCTAGTCGGCAACACGGGACGGGACGTGAATTCCTCCGTCAGACCAGACGCAGCTTGGTTCCCAGCACCTGGGGCTGCCCGCTGACTGTTCCGCGACAGACCCGCACCTGTCCGCAGCTCGATCACCCCCTTTGAGACCCTTCCGCCCACGGTGAGTGCCCAAGGGGGGGACAGAGACCTGGGGCTGCGGGGATGGGGGAGCAGGGGTCAGGGAAATGGGGCCAGCCTGAGGGAGGGAGGCCCCAGGGGAGGGGGTGTGGTAGCCCCTGGACAGAAGGAGGGAAGCCAAGGGAGGAGGGTGGGGAGCCACAAGGGAGGAGGGTGGGAAGCCCCTAGAAAAATGATGGGAATTGCCAGACAGAATGGGGAACAGTGAGGGAGGAAGTTGAGAGTCCCCAGGGAGGAGGGTGAGAGACCAGAGGGAAGACTCCAAGGAGTCCCTAGGGAGGAGAGTGGGAGTCTCGAATGAGAAAGGAGGGAAACCCTAGGGTAGGTAGGTGGGATTCCAGAGGGGAGAGTCCAAGGAGCCCCTAGGAAGGAGGGTGAGAGTTCGAGGGAGGAGGATGTGGAGCCCCTAGGAAGGAGGGCAGGAGTCCAGAGGGAAGACGCCAAGGAGTCTCTAGGGAGGAGGGTGGGAGTCCAAGAGGGGGGTAGAGAAGCCCCTATGGAGGAGGGTGGGAGTCTCCAGGGAGGAGGGTGGGAAATCCCAAGGGAGGAAGGTGGGAGTCCAGAGGGAGGAGTCCAGGGAGCCCGTAGGGAGGAGGATGGGAGTCCCCAGATAGGAGGTGTCTTCTGGGCTGACAGCACTAGACTTGCATGACCCGAACTCGCTTCCGGGCTCCAGAGATGGGCCCCCAGACCCACCAGGAGGGACCCCTGAGGAAGACCTGGAGTCAGCCCTGGGCACCATGGGGCGTGGCCCCAAAGTTGACCAAACAATAAAATGGTTTTTGTGTGACCCCTGGGGACCCCAAAGGTGCAGAAAGGGCCCCAATGGCAGGGAGGGGGTGTGCGTCTCTGGGCTGCCAGGGTCTGAGTGTGGCCTGTGATCTGCAGAGCCCTGACCCGGGATGACGCGGAGACCGTGCGACATGTGGTTCTACCAGGACCTGGGGACGCCGCGACCAGCCCAGGCGCCATGCACACGGGGCTACGGTGGGCCCAGCTCTGTGGGGCATCCTCAGCCCCACGCCCCTTATCCCTACAATCCAGGGCCTTATGTCCACGGCCCGCCGACTTACTACCCATGGCCGGGGCCCAGTGGCCAGCCCACAGGGGCCTATGGACATGGCTACTATGACCAGCGGGCTCGCCGCCAGGGTCCCCAGTTAGTACCCTCTGACCAGCATGGATGGCCCGTTCGAAAGGAGGAAGACTGGTGTGAGGCTGTGGTCTACTGTCCACGGAAAGCCCCCTGCTTCCAGAGGGGCACGCATCACTGTCAGGCCCTGCTAGGCCACAAGACCCCTCATGGCCGGGCGGTGACCCCCGCCCCAGCCCAGAAGGGGGCCCCAGTGCCCCAGAAGGAGGCCCCTCCGCCTCCGCTCCCGGTGGCAGTGCCCGCCCCAGCTGCACCCGCAGTCATAGGGTGGCCACAAGCCCCTGACGATGGCCAGGTTGTGTCCACCAAGGACACACAGGCCTGTCTCAGTGACGTGGAATCGATGGAAGTTGTGTCCTGCGGGAGCAGCATTCAGTCCATGGATGCGGAATCCCAAGGGGAACCACTCAGCGACATGGAGGTGGATCCACCCAGTGTCCCCATGACCCAGCCACGCGCTGCGATGGCCGCACCCCAGGGCCAGGCGACCCACGTCCAGGCCGCAGGGATATCACAGCAGCGCTCGAAGAGGAAGAGAAACAACCGTGCGAAGCTACAAGGCCCACAAAGTAAGAGACACCAGCCGGGCGCTGGACCGGGCCCCAATGTCACCCAGGGCGCCCCTGTGCCTGTGCCTGCCATGCAGCTCCCTTCGGCGCCGAAGCCCGTGCCCCCCAATGTTCCGGGACCAAGTGGCACCCAAGGTGCCCCTGCACGCATGCCAGCCTTCCGATTTGCACCTCCGCGGCAGCTCGGGCCTCCCAACGTGCCGGGGCTAAGTGGTCCCCAGGGCGGACCAGTGTTCCACTTTGCACCCCCGAGGCAGCTTGTGCCTCCCAAGGCACCAGGGCCACGCGGTACCCAGGGGCCACCTGTGCCTGCACCCGCCATCCAGATCCCACAGGTGTCGCACCCTGTGCCCAGCTATGTGCCCGCACCCCAGCAGGGCTTGAAAAGTGCTGCCACCCAGCAGGGCGGGTACCAGCGGCCACTTGTGGCTCCTGCTACTCTGAAGCCTAGGCCCGCAGTCCAGCAGGGCTCAGCCAGTGGTGCCACCCGGCTGATGTGGTACCAGCAGCCACTTGTGGCGGCCCCCAACCAGGTCCCACCAGCATGGCATCCTGTGCCCCCCCATGTGCCCGCACCCCCACAGGGCTCGAAAAGGAGTGCCACCCAACACGCACAACACCAGCAGGCACTTATCAATCATGCCAACCAGGTCCCACCTGCGTGGCACCGTGTGCCCCCTCGCGTGACCCAGCAGGGCTCGAGCGCCAGTGTCACCCAGCTGGTGTGGCACCAGCGGTCACTTGTTGCCCCCTATGGGCAGCAGCGTCAGGGTGCCCCAGCCCGGAAGCTTAGGCGATAGGGGTCCCAGAGCTCAGGGGCTGCGGTCCTATGGGGCCCTTATGGCCGGAGGCCTCACGGTCAGACACCCCCACTCAGACACCCTGGGGCCCCCCTGTCTGAAAGGTTTCTCAGCACCTCCCATTACCATCCATATTGTTCCACAAATGACTTGGATCAACTGCTCTGTATGAGTCACACGATATAATCTGTTCTTTACCTTAGAATATATGATAGCATATTTTTTTCTCTAAAATAAAGTTGTTGCAACGTGTGTGGAGCCTGCACTGTGCTTTTCTCTCCGAGCAGGTGAGCGGGCATCGCCCCGTCGGGGTGAGGAAGGGCAAGGAGGAGCCGGTTGCTCTGCAGTGCTCCCCATTCTGAGCGCTGAGAAGCTCAGCGCGTCTCCCTGCTCCTCCATGCTGAGGGTACTTGCCCCTTGGTGGTAGCCTCAGCTCTACTCAGCCCCGTCCCAGGCCAGGCTCCTCCCCCATCTTAAGCACCACTGTGCTCTCCAGCCAAGCAGCAGAATGGCTGAGGACCAGGGGGAGAGACGGGGCGGGGGCTTGGTGGAGGCACCCGCATGGCAGAGACAGCCCTGGGCTCACTCCCCGTGAGCCCCAAATCCAAACACCTCCAACACTGGGATTGAGACATCGGGGGCGAGGCCAGAGACTGAGGATAGTGGGCGGGCATTGGTCTGGCACAAGGCCCACCCATGTTCCACCCCGTACCTGCCCCCAGCCCCCAGGAGTAACTCCCGAGAGAACAGTCAGAGGTGACCTTGAGCAACACCGGGGCTGGTGCCAAACTTGAAAGTACTTCGATCAACTCCTAGGGGAGGGGGTGGGAGGGATCAATAGCTCTGTTAAAGCCTCTAGGCCGCAGGCAGCAGACCCCAGGGCCGCCCGCCTCTCCCCGAGGACTGCACAGATTTTTGCTCACCGTCAGCAGCCCCCACTGCAGGGGCCGGGCTGACTGGGACCCGGGAGCCGGATTCGGCGTGAAGAAATCAAACCCAGGGGCTGGGAGGGACTCAAGGGGGTGACTGAGCACGGCACAGCCACGGCTCATCCTGACCCTGACGGAACCTGAGCGACACCTGCGGACGGGACACTTGCCTCCTCCTGAAGCGGCCGGCTCCTCTGGGACAAGTGGAAGGTGGGCCATGGTCCTGCCCTCCGGGAGCCGGGCAGAGACACGGCTCTGAGGTGGGGTCACACAGGAAGGGGCATGGGCTCAGACGTGGGCTCACACAAGTAGGGACACGGGGGCTCTGAGGTGGGCTCACACAGGGAGGGCTATAGCGCTCTGAGGAAGGGTCACACAGGGACGACACGGGGCTCTGAGGAAGGGTCACACAGGGAAATACAGGGAACTCTGAGGAGTCAAACAAGTAGGGACATGGTGCTCTGACATACAGTCACAGGGAAGGGATTGGGGCTCTGAGGAGAGCTCACACAAGTAGGTTCTCGGACCTCTGGGGGGGTGTCACAGGGTTCTAGGGAGGGGTCACAAAATTAGGTGTACGCACCTCTGAGATTGGGTCACACAGGGGTAACGGGATGGACAGGAGGCTCCGAGGAAGGGTAACACATGGAGGTACACATGCCTCTTAAGAGGTGTCACATAAGTAGGTAGATGGGACTCTGAACCTACTTATGACCACTCCTCATAAGAGTGGTCATAAAGGGATACAAAGCTGAGGATCACAAAGGGATGGTCACGGGGGGACACAAAGGGACACAAAGGAGGGACACAAAGGGACACAAAGGAGGGACACAAAGTAGAGGGTCACAAGCAGATGGTCACGGGCTGTCACAGGGTAGGGCCACAGGGCTCTTACGTGGGTCACACAAGTAGGGTCCAGCACTCAGAGGAGAGGTCACAGAGGGAGAGACAAGGGGTTCTGAGAACAGGTCGCATAAGTAGAAATACGGGGCTCTGAGGTGTGGTGACAGGGGAGGGACACAGAGCTCTGAAATATGGTCACAGAGGACAAACCTGGGCTTCTGGGGAGGGGTCACACAAGGACGGTCACGGAGTCTGAGAAGAGGTCACATGGGCAAGGACACAGGCTCTGAGAAGGTGTCACACAGGCAGGGACATGAGACTCTGAGAAAGAGGGACACGGGGCTTTCAACAGGGGTCAAACGGGCAGGGACAGGGGTTCGGAGGTGAGGTCACACAAGTATGGGCACGGGTCTCTGAAGAGGGGGCACATAGGGAGGGACATGGGATCTGAAGTGGGGGTCACACAAGCAGGGACACAGGGCTCTAAGATGGAATCACCCGGCAAGGAAGACAAATGGGTGGGGGGGGGTCACATGATGTGTACATGGGGCTCTGAGGTTGGAGGGTTTATGAGTAGAGTAAGAGGCTCTCAGTTGAAGTCACACAATCAGGGACTCGGGGCTCTGAGCAAGGGTCACACAAGCAGGAAGAGAGGGCTCTGGGGACAGGTCACAGGGCCAGGGCCAGGGTTTCTGAGGAAGGATCACACTAGCAGGGTTATCCGACTCAGTGGGGGTCAGTTGTCAGGGAAACAGGTAGCCTCACAGAACAGATCCATCGGACATTTGTGGGTCAGACAAGCAGGAATGTGATTCTCTGAAGTAGGGACCCTCAAGCAGGGTCCATGGCTCTGAAGTGTAGTCGCACATGAAGGGTCATGGGAATCTGAGGTGTGGTCACACAGGCAGGGACACGGGCTTTTGAGATGGGCTCAAGTTTGGAGGGACACAGGGCTCTGAGGAAGGTTCACACACACTGGAACATAGGGCTCTGAGTTTGGATCACATGGTTGGGGACTCATGATCTGTGGAGGGGGCACACAGGTAAGAACAAGGGTCTCTGAGGGGTGGTCACATGTGTGGGACATAGGCCACTGACATCAGCTCTGACACAGAGATCTAAGTTGAGATCACACAGGCAGGGACACAGAACACAGGGGAGGTTACATGTCTAGGATGTGGGACTCTAAGTGGGGGGTCACACGAGCAGGGACATGCGCTCTGATTACGGGCAAAGATCAGGGTACATAGTTCTGAGGTAGGGTCTCTTATGTAGAGTCATGGGAATCTGAGGTCACATGGGCAGGGACACAGGGCTCTGAGGTCAGTCAAAGTAGTGGAGACATGGAACTCTCGCTGAGGAGGGGTCCCAAAAGCAAGGCTCTGAGGGGTGGCGACACAAGCTGGGACAGGGCTCTGAGGAGATGTCACACAAGCAGGGACATGGGACACTACAGTGGATCACACGGGCAGGGGCAAATGACTCAGGTGGGCCACATGGCAGGAATATGTGCACTGAGGTGTATTCGCAGAACAGGGACCTCAAAGACAAGCAGGGGCGTGGTACTCTAAAGTGGGGATAAACAAGCAGGGTACACGGCTCTGAGGTGAGGTGACACAAGCAGGGACATATAACTCTGAGGTGAGGTCATAAAAGCAGGGACATGGGATGCTCAGTTGTGATTTCACAGGCAAGGCTGTGGGGATCAGAGGTGGCATTGACTGGATCTGAGGTGGATGATCACACTAGTAACAACATGAGGGTTGTGTTCCGATCACACAGGTATGGATCCAAGGCTCTGATATGGGGACACAACTGCAAGATACGAGGCTCTGAGGTGGGAGGTCACACGAACAGTGAAAAGGGTCTCTGAGGTAGGATCACATGGGCAGGATCACTGGACTCTGTGGTGAGGTCACACAAACAGAGATAAGAAGGTCTGAAGTGGGGTCACACAAGCAGGGTCATGGGGATCTGAAGTGTGTCACAAAAGGTCATGCTCAAAGGTCCTTGTGGAGGTCACAGAGGCAAAACCATGGGGTCTGAGGGGTTGTGACAAGGGTAAGGGCACGGGTTTTGGAGGTAAGGTCAGGTAAGGGGCAGCAAGGACTAAGGTGGGTCACATCAAAGGTAGAGTACAAACCTGTGTCACACAGGAAAAGTCTCTGAAGTCGCGGTCACAAAGTCAGGTACGAGGACTCTGAGTTGCCTGTGGGGAGAGGCCTATGGTGAGACCAGTTTCTTTTCTGAGATCATGCTGGAATGCAGGGACATGCACACTGAGTTGAGGTCACGAAGTGGAGACCGGGGGCTCTGGGTCAAATTAGTGATGGTCTTACATAGGGTGAGCAGGGCCATGACAAGAAGCTCTGATGTGGGGTTAAAAGAACAGGGGCATGCTTCTGTTGGCTGTCACCCAAGACAGGACGGCAGATTCTGAGCTAGGGAAGCAGGCAGAGGCCTGGGATCGGTCACAGTAACACACACAGGACAGGGTCACACAAGTGGGACAAGGGTTCGTGAGGTGGGGCACACTGACAGACATGCGTCCCTGGGAGGGTCAGACCAGCAGCGATAGGGACTGGCAGGGCTCACCCACGCAGGAATAAGGGCTTTTTGAGAAAGAGTTCAGGATTGGGGTGTGTGCATGTATGCACGTATGCACAAAGGAAAGAGTTCAGGATATTTGCGGGATTGCATAGTGCAGCGCCCAGGGAGGTTTGTTTCTGTGTATGTACAATGGAAAGAATTCAGGATTGGTGTGTGTGTGTGTGTGTATGTGTGTGTGTGTGTGTTTGCACGCGCGCACAATGGAAAGCCTTCAGGATTGTCCCAGGATGGAAGTTTGCAGGATTGCATGGTGAAGTGCCCTAGGGGCAGTGTGTGTGTTTGTGTGTGTGTTTGTATGTGCAGGTAAACACAATGGAAAGAGTTCAGGATTTGCTGCAGATGGGCAGTTTGCAGGGTTGCATGGTGCAGCACTGTATCTACAAAGATTATGTAGATACAGCCTCACCCTGGCCAGGCCTGGGGGTCAGGGGCCTCTGTTTCAAATCTGCTAAAGCATCAACGTTTCTATCAAGACAGTAATATCAAGCTTTAGGACTGCTGCCCCCAATGACCCCTGTGCTGTTGGCAAACTGGGATGCATTCCTTTGGGATCTTCGGGAATTCGGATCTCTGCAGGTGTTACTTGTTTTGGCATCTGGAATTCTGATCTCAGCAGATGTTATTTTTCTCTACCCTCTCTCCAACCTTCCCCAAAGTTCCATAAAAATCTAGGGAAAATAATAAAATAAGAACGGGGAGTGGGGGCAAGTACCTTGGGCCTTATTCGTGTTTCTGGTCAAGGAATAAAGATTATAAAAATTGGCACCAATATAGCCATAGCAGATGCATCCTCAGGGGTCAGTTACGGGTCTGTTGTAGCTTTGTGTCTCTCGTGACACTATAGGGTCCAGGTGAGAGAGGAGAAAGAAAATGTTCCCTGCAAAGGTGTGTGTGTGTGTGTGTGTGTGTATGTGTGTATGTGTGTGGAAGGGGCAAGGAGTTGGTAGCTGGGGGCTTCCCAGAGAGTCTTAGTTATTAATTGGGCAGCCTGGGGATGACATTCCCCTGGGGATGACATTCCCCTGGGGATGACACTCCCGTGGGGATGACAGCTTGTAGCAAAAGATATCAGTTTCAGAAACGTGCCTATGTGTCTCTGTTTATATAAGTGAGTGTCGCTGTGTGTGTTGTCTGTGAATATGTCTTATTTTTGTGTGTCTAACTATATGTCTGTGCATATGGGTGTACTGTCGATGTGAGCAGTCTGTGTCGCTGAATGAATGTATATCTGTGTATAAATATCTGTGTGTATCTGCATGTGTCTGTGTGTCCATATAAATATCTGTGTCTGTGTTCCTTTGTGTACGTCTGTAGGTCTTTGTACGTGTGTGTCTGTGTAAATGTCAGTGTGTGTGCCTATGTTTCTATGGTTTCTATGGTTAGCTCTGTCTGTGTGTCAGTGTATAAGTCTGTGTGTATATTTGTGTGTGTCAGAGTCCGTGTGTATATATGTCTGATGTCTATGCTAATGTGTCTGTGTGTGCATGTAGGTGTGCTGTGTGTATGATTGTTTCTCTGTGTATAAATGTATGTGTGTCTGCGTATATGTTTGTGCATATATCTGTGTCTTGTGTTTACACCATGTGTGTCTGTGTATATATCGGCATGTCTCTGTATGTGTGCATGTGTGTCTGAGTCTGTGTATTTGTCTGTTCTATGTGTGTCTAAATTTGTAAATGTGTATTTCTGTGTTTACATTTGTGTGTCTCTGCATGTGGGTGTTTATGCATTTGTTTTGTGTGTCTGTGTTGGTATACATTCGTTTATAAGGCGTGCATGGTGTATGTGTCTAGTTGATAGTGTCTGTGTTTCAATGTATATATCTGTGTGTCTCTGTATATGACTGTTTGTATAAGTGTCTGTGTCTATATGTGTTTGTGTCTATCTGAGTGTATAGCACAGCGGGTAGGGCATTTGCCTTGCACGCTGCCGACCCAGGGTCGATTCCTTCGTCCCTCTTGGAGACCCCAGCAAGCTACCGAGAGCATCTCACCCACACGGCAAAGCCAGGCAAGCTGCCCATGACATATTCGGTATGCCAAAGACAGTAACAACAGGTCTCACAATGGAGGTGTTACTGGTGCCCGCTCAAGCAAATCGATGAACAATGGGAGGAGAGTGCAGTGGCTGTGTGTGTGTACATGTGTGTCTCTCTGCATGTGTGGATATGCATCTGTGTGTGTCTGAGTGTGCTATTGATGTCTGTGTTTCATGATTGGGCACATGTGTATCTGTATCTATATGTGTGTTTGTGTGTACATGGGTGTGAGTCTGTGTATATGTCTGTGTTGGGTGTGAATATGTGTCTGTTATAAGTCTGAGTTTGCCTATGTCTGTGTGCACATATTTGTGTCTGTGTGTATATGTGTCTGTGTGTGTTGGTGTAACTGTATGTGCGTGTTTTTGTGTCTGTATTTTTGTGTGTCTCTCTGTGTGCATGTGTTTGTGTATATTCTGTGTGTACATGTCTGTGTTCACATGTGTGTGCCGCTGAATATGTATTGTATCAGTGTGTCTATGATGTACTTGTGCATATGCCTCTGTGTGTCTGTGTGTGCGTGTATCTGCTTATATATCCATATGTCTGTGTGAGTCTCTGTGTATACAAGTGTGTATGTCTGTGTATATTTCTGTGTCTCTGTGTGCATGTATGTGTCTATGTATCTGTTTCTACATCTATTTGTGTGTCTGCGTGTATCTCTGTATGTGTGTCTCTTTTGTGTGCATGTGCATTTGTTGTATGTCAGCATTATTGTGTGCATTCAGTGTCTATGAGTTTCTGTATGTATCTGTGTCTCTCTTCACATATGCATCTGTGTATATGTCTGTGTGGGTGTCTGTATGTCTGTGCATGAGTGTATGTCTGTGAATACGTGTCTCATTGGGTGTGGGACTGTACAGCTGTGTGTGTGCACACATGGGTGTGTTTCTGTGTGTAAGTCTGTATGTGCATCATGTGTCTCTGTGTGTCTATCTAAATGTCTATGGGTTCATGTGTCTCTGCTCCTATGTGTCTGTGTATGTTTGTGTCTCTGTATGTCAGTGTGCACATACGTCCGCATATGTCTGTGTTATATATCTGTTTCTCTGTGTCTGTGTCTATGTCTCTCTGTATATGCGCATGTGTGTGAGTTTATGTAGACATCTTTGTTGTGTCTGTGCGTGTGTGGGTGTGTCTGTGTGTGACTGTGAATGTGTATATGCTTGTGCCTGTGTATCTCTGTGTGTCTCCGTGAATGTGTCTATGTTGTGCCAGTGTATGTCTGTGTGTATTTGTGTGTGTGCGTATCTGCGTTGTGTATATACTATGTGTGACTGTGTGCATTTGTCTATCTGTGTGTGTCTGTTTATGTCTGTGTATGTCTAGGTGAGCATGTGTGTGTGCACTGTGTGTGTTTCTATATATGTCTGTATTGTTTCTCTGTGCTCATGTATTTTACGTGGAAGTCTGTGTCTCTGGACGTGTGTGGGGAATGTTTTTCTGTGCATATGTCTGTGTGACTACCTGTTTGTGTGTCTGTGTACATAAGTGTATGAGACTGTGTGTGTGTCTGTGTGCACTTGTGTATTTGTAACTTTGAATCTCTAGAAGTATGTGTGTTGATGTGTGTGTCTGAGTGTCTGAGATTCTGTATTTATGTCGGTGTAAGTGTATGTACATGTCTGTGTGTGCATGTCTGTGTCTCTTTGTGTGCACGCATGCTCCGGGTGTGTCTGAGGATGTCGGTGTCTCTGTGTGTGAGCGTGCCTGTATGTGACTGTGTCTGTGTCTATAACCGATTGTGTCTACCTTATGTCTGTTCGTGTCTGTTTGGGCATAGGTTGTATGTCTGTGTATACATTTATGTGTGTCTATGTGTGATTGTGTCTGCACGTGTTATGTATATATTATGTGTCTCTTTGTATCTGTGTACATGTTTGATTGTGTTGTGTGTCTGTTTATGTCACTGTGTGTATATGTCTGTGTGTATATATGTCTTTATGCCTGTGTGCATGTGTATACGCCTGTTTGTGTCTTTGTGTTGCACTAGATGTGTCCTGTGTATGCTTGTGTATCTATCTCTGTGTATATTTGTGTGTATATGTGTGTCTATATGTGCATGTGTGAGCCTGTCTGTACATCTGTTTGCCTTCGTGTGCACAGGTAGATCAGAGTCTATATCTGTGTATGTATCTGTCTGCGTTTGTGTAAATCTCTGTTTGTGTATCTTCGTGTGTCTGTGTACATGTCTGAGTGTGTCTGTGTGTATATATGTATCTGTGTATGTTTCTGTGTGCACATGTGTATATGTTGTTCAAGTCTGTCTGTGTGCATAGGGGTTTGTGACTGTTGTATCTCTGTGAATACAGTCCATGTCTCTATGTATGTGTGTTTGTGTATATATATTTAGTGTCTGTGTGTGCATGTGCGTGACTATCTGTGTATGTCTCTGTGTGTCTGTGTGTCTACCTATGTATGTGTCTTTGTATGTTTGCTGTCTGTGTGTTCTGGGCATATGTCTATGTGCATGATATGTGCATGTCTGAGTGTATGTTTGCCTGTGTTCGTATGTTTACTATATGTGTATGTCTATATGCGTCTCTCCATATGCCAGTGTACCTCTGTGTGTGCACCTGTGTTTGTGTGTTTCTCAGTGTGTGCATGTATTTCTGTGTGTATGTGTGTCTCTGCATGTCTTTGTATGTCTCCATTTATGTGTATGTGATTTGTGTCTGTGCATATATCTGTGTGTATCTCTGTGCGTCACTGTGTATACGTCTATGTGTCTCTGTATATGTATTTGTGTGGCAGTGTGTGCGTGTGTGTGTTGCTATTTGTGTGTATATGTGTCTGTGCATGTCGTCGCCTGTCTCCATTTATGTGTATGTGATTTGTGTCTGTGCATATATCTGTGTGTATCTCTGTGCGTCAGTGTGTATACGTCTATGTGTTTAAGTGTCTGTGTTTACGTGTCTGTTAGCATTTATCTGTGTGTCTCTGTGTATACGATTCTGTCTCTATGTGCATGTGTGTATGCTTGTGTGTGCCAATAAATCTGTGTGTCTGTGTGCGCACGTGTGTTGACACATGTGTCCGCGTATATTTATATGTCTCTGGGTATGTATGCACATGCAAGTGTATTTGTGTGCATGTGTGTCGGTACGTTTATGTGTGTATGTGTGTTTGTATATCTGTGTGTATAAGTATGTCTATATGTCTGTGTGTCTCTATATATGTCCGTTTGTATCTCCACGTCTTTGTTTGTATACGTGTCTGTGCATATTTTTGTGTATCTCTATATGTCTGTGTCTGTGTACTTGCTTGTGGGTGTTTGTCTATGTCTGTTATATATGTGTGCATGTGTCTGTGCACACGTGTGTCTGTGTGCCTGCATGTGAACAGTGTTTGAGTCTGTGCATATGTCTGTGTGTCTGTATTTGCATTTGTATATATGTCCATGTGTGTCTGTGTGTGCATCTGTATATCTGTGTTTGTGCATGTGTCTGTTTTGGCTTGTGGATGAGTGTCTGTATGTTTGTGTATGTCTGTGTCTGTATTTTCATTCTTGTGTATGTCTCCCTCTCTGTGTCTGCCTATGAGTGTCTTTAATTATGTCTGTGTGTACGTCTCTGTGTATGTGTAAATGTCTCCGTGTCTGTATGTCTGTGTGTCTGTGTTCATCTGAGTATATGTCTTTATGTCTATGTAGGTGCATATGTGTGCCTGTGTGTCTGTGTATACATATGTTTGTGTGTCTGTGTGTGTGCAAGTGAGACTCAGTCTGTTTCTATGTTTGTAAGTGTGCTATTTGGGTATGGCTACATCTGTGTTCATGTGTGTGTCTGTGTCTCTGTGTGTATGCACGTGCATGTGCCTGTGTATATGATTGTGTGTCGGTATGTGTCAGTCTTTGTGGGCATATGTGTTCATGTTTCTGCGTGTGTGGGTTTTTGTGTATACATCTGTGTCGATATATCTCTGTGTGCAGGTGGATCTGTGTGTGTATATTTTTTCCTGTGACTGTGTGCATGTGTTTGTTTATATCTTTGTGTGCGTGTGTCTAGGTCTATGTGTTTGCATATGTGTACGTCTGTGTATATACCTGTGTGTAGCAATCTGTGTCTGTGAATATGCCAGTGTGCGTGTCTGTGTCTGCATGTGACAGTGTGTTGGGATACAGGTCTGTATGTGCCTGTGTGTCTATCTTTATGCTATGTTTGTCTTAATATCTGTGTTTACGTCCGTGCACCTGTGCATATGTACATGAGTTTTTGTGTGCTTGTGTATATGCATGTGTGTCTTTGTTTCTGTGTATATGTTTGTGTGTACATTGTGTCCCCTGTGTCGACATTTCTCCGTGTGCCCGTGTATATGTTTGTGTGTACATTGTGTATTCTATGTGAACATTTCTCTGTGTGTCTGTGCCTATGTGTGTGTTCAAGAGTGTGCATGTTTCTCTGTATAAGTCTGCATGTGTGGTATTGGTTGTGTGTTTGTGCATGTCTATTTTTGTCCAGGTGTGCAGGTGTGTGTCTGTGTGTCTGTCTATGATCATGTATGTGTCTGTGGATATGTGTGTTTCTTTGTCTATGTCTGTGTGTCTCTGTGTTTAGGTGTGTGTCTGTGTCTGTACATGTCTGGGTAAGTGTGTGTATCCTGAACTGTGCGTCTGTGTATATGTGTGTATATGTGTGTCTGCATGTGCATTTGTGTGTCTGTATGTCTGTTCTGTGTATGCATGCATATCTTTCTGTCCGTGTATGCATGTTTGTGTGTCTTTGTATATATCTCTGTCAGAGTGTGCCTGTGTACATGTCTGTTGTGTATGTTTCTTCCAAATATGTGTCTTTCTCTCTGCTCTGTGAATCTATGTGCACGTGTGTGTATCTGTGTCTATGTTTGTGTTAGTATGTTGTGTGTGCATTGGGTACGAGTCTCTGTATATATCTGTATCTCTGTGTTTCTTAGTGTATGTCTAGGTCTCTGTCTGTGCTGTGTATATGTCTCTGAGTGTGCCTGACTGTCTTTGTGTATATCTTTGTGTGTGCATAAAAATATGTGCATGTGTGCTTCTCTGTGTATATCTATACGTCACTGTGTCTGTGTCTGCATGTGTGTGTGTCTGAATATGTCTGTGTGCCCCTGTGTGTATGTTTATATGTATCTGTGTGTATGCATGTGTGTCTGTGCATGTCAGTGTGTGCACATTTCAACAAGTATATGTCTATGTGCTTATGTAAATACGTGTATATTTGTGTGTACATGTGTGCACTTCTCTGTTGTGTATGTGTCTGGGTGTATACGTCTCTGCATCTCTGTGTCTATATCTGTACGTGTGTGTACGTGTGTCAGTGTGTGCATCTGTCTGTGTTTTTGTGCATTTGTGTGTCTGTGTATATATATGTGTATGTGTGTGTATCTGCATGTCGTGTGCTTCTATATATTGTAAACATCTGTTTCTCTTTTTGTGTGTCTGTGCCTGTGTTTATGTCTATGTTTGCATATCTGCATGTTTGTGTGTCTGTGTATATGAATGTGTGTATGTCTATGCATATATCTCTAACTATATGTCTGTATCTCTGTGTCTGTGATTGTTTCTGTGTGTGCGCCTGTATATGCCTGTGATTATATGTGTGTATATGTGTGCATGTATGTGCATCTATGTGTCTGCGTATGTCTGTGTATATCTCTCTGTGTCTATATCGGTCTGTCAATGTGTGTCTGTGTTCTGTGCATAATCGGTGTCTCTGTATGTGTGTGTGTGAGTCTGTATGCCAATTCTGTGTGTTTCTGTATATGTCTGTGTGCTTGTGTGTGTGTTGTGTGTATCTGTGTAGAAGCCTGTGTCTCTGTATCATTGTATCTCTATATTTTTCTGTGTCTTTGTGTCTGTGTATATGTCTGTGTGAGTCTGTGTCTGTATCTCCCTGTGATTCTGTATGTGTCTTGGTATATGCCTGGATGTGTGCGTGCATTGGTTTGCCTGTGTATATATGTTTGTGTGTCTTTGTGTGTCTACCTATATGTCTGTGTGTCTATGTATCTCTAGATTTCTCACTGTGGCTATGTCTTTTGTGTCTGTGTGTGTGCATGAATATGTCTCTGTATATGTCTTTGAATCTATGTATAAATCTGTGTATCTATGTGTGAGTCTGTGTCTCAGTGTGTGCACATGTGTGTGACCCTGTGTGTATATGTCTATTGACTGTGCTTATGTATGTCTGCTGTCTTTGTAAACATGTATATCTGTATGTTTGTGCACATCTCTCTGCATCTCCGTATGTGTCTGTGCATGTGTGTGTCTGTTTATAGATCTGTGTGTCTGAGTATGAGACTCTTCATGTGCGTCTGTGTATATGTCTGTGTCTCTGTGTGTGGCTGAGCATATGTATATGTCTGTGTTGTGTGCGTGTGTGTTTCTGTGTGCCTGTACCTGTCTATACATCTGTCTGTATGTATGTGTATGTCTGTGTGCACATCTCTATGTATGCATGTGTCTGTGTATATGTCTGGGTGTGCATGTGTGTCTGTTTACACAGGTAAGTGGATAACTACTGTCTGTGTTTGTATGTCTGTGTCTGAGTCTGTATGCCTTGTGTGTGCATGTGTGTCTGTCTGTATATATGCCTATATGTCTCGCAGTGTGTGCACGTAGGTGTGTGTTGGTGTCTATATCTGTGTGCGCGCAAGTGTGTGTGTCTGAATATGTCTGCGTGTGTCTTCATGTCTGTCTGTGCATACATGCCATATATGTCGGTCTGTGAATGTCTCCATGTGTGCATATGGTTGTTGTCTGTGTGCATGTATCTGTGTGTTCCTGTTTATATGTCTGTGGGTGTCTATGTGTATGTCTGTCTGCTTGTGTGCATTGTATGTCGGTGTATGGCTGTATCTATCTGTGTGTCTGTGTACACGCCTGTGCGTGTCTCTGTGTGTTTGCATATGCCTCTGAGTGCCTGTGTATATGCACGTGTATCTGTTTGCGTCTGTGTGTTTGTATATGTCTGACTGCGTGAGCATGTGTCTATATCTATGTGTGTGAATATATATGTTTGTGTCTCCATGGGAAAGCATGTGTTTGTATGTCTTCAGTGTGTCTGTGTGTGGCTGTGTGGCTATGTGTGCATATGTGTATATGTCTGTATATATGTCTTGGTATGTGTGTTTCTGTGTATAATCTGTGTGCGTATGTATTTCTCGATTGTGCACGTGTCTGTGTGTTTGCTTAATTCTCTCTGTATCTGTGTGTCCATAGTCTGTGTGTAAATTTGTGTGTTGGTGTGTGAACATGAGTGTTTCTCTGCATACGTGCATGCGTCTCTGTATGTATCTCAGTGTGTGTATACTTGTCTGAGTCTGTGTGTGTCTCTGTATATTTGTGTATGTCTCTGTATGTACGGCTCTTTATGAGTCTGTGTGTGTAACTCTGCCTATGTGTGATGATGTGTTTGCTTTGGGTATGTGCCTATGTATCTGTGTATGCAATGGGTGTGCCTGTGTCTATATTTATGTGTCTATGTGTCCATGTGTTTGTACATATGTACGTGGCTGTGTCTCTATGTGTACGTGTGGTTGTGTGCCTATGTATATGTCTGTGAGTCTGTATGCATCTGTGCGTCCATGCATATGGATGTGGGTATATCTCTGTGTACTGTGCGCGTGTCTGTGTATGTCTGTGTATCTGTATGTCTCGTTGTGTGTCTATGTCTGTGTCTGTGTATGCTTGCATGTTTTGGCATATGTATGGTTCTGTACAGGTCTCTCTGTGTGTATGCATCTGTGTCTGTGTATGTCAGTGTGTGTGGATCTGTATCTGTGTGTTGCTGTGTATATGTCTGTATTTGTATGTTTGTGTATCTGTGGCGCTGTAGACATATGTATGTGTGTGTGCATGAGTCTGTGTACATGTCTACATATGTACATATGTATGTATCTGTGTGTGGCATTGCATGTGTCTCTGTGTACATGAGTGCATGTCTGTGTGACTGCATATATATGTCTGTTTTGTCTGTATATATGTCTGTGTCCTACCGTATGTGTCTGTATGCATGTGTCCTGTATCTGTGGTGTGTCTTTGTATGTCTGTGTCTATATCTTTGTCTGTGTCCATGCATGCATCTCTGCATGTCGGTGTGTAAGTCTGACCTTGTCTCTGTGTGTCTAAGTGCTTATATGCCTATTGTCTGTATGCATTTGTGTGTCTATGTAAATGTCTTGGCGTGTATCTGTGTAAATATAAGCGCATCTGTGTGTATCTGTGTATATCTCTATGTTTGCATATGTCTGAGGGTTTGTGTGTACACTTGAGTCTATGCACGTCTGTATTTATGTCTGTGTTCATGTTGTATATCTGCATATATCTGTGTGTGTGTCTGTGTATCAGTGTATATATTATCTGTTGTCAGAGGTCTGCATCTACGTGTTTTTGTATATGTCTCTATGTTATGTTTGTATGTGCATGTGTCTGTCTATGTCTATTTGTATTTGTGTGTGCATGTGACTGTGTGTCTGTATGTGTGTGTCTGTTGTGTCTCTGTATATGTCCCTCCGTGAATGTCTGTCTGCATGCATGTATAAATGTCTGTGTGTCTGTCTACATGTCTGTGTCTTGTGTATATGTCTGTTTAGGATTGCGTGGTTGTGTCTATGTGTCTAAGTATATATGTCTACATCTGTATATGTGTACACTTCTATATCTGTGTGCACATATATACATGTCTGTGCATCTATACACATGTAGCCTGTGTCTGTATACATGGGTGTCCACCGAAGTATCTTTTGTGTGTGTGCATGTGTCTGTTTTGTGTATGTCTTTGTGTGTTTGTATATGTCTGTAGGTATGTCTCTGTGTATGTGTTTGGTAAGACTGCATCTGTCTATAAGTCTGTGTGTGCCTGTGTCCATGTGTGTGCATGTGTATATACTTTTCTCTATATGTCTGTGTCTGTATGCCTGTGTTGTATGTCTTCTCTGTGAATGTGTATGTCTCTGTGTGTTCATGTGTGTATCAGTGTACGTGTTCGTGTGCCTGTGTTTCTATCTGTGCCAAATAAGTACCGTTTTAGGAATTGGATCTCATGTAGATCTATTTTTCCTCCACAGCCAGGAGAGATGTTCTATATTACTGCGGTTCTAACTCAAACCATTTAGTGTTCTTATCTTAGCAAATTAAAGTTCCAACACATTTAAGATATTAAGAATCACCCAAAGCTTTGTGCCACCTAGTAAACTATTTTCACGCCGAAGAGGACCTACCTTGAGATGTCAATCTGGCTAGGTTGCAAAGTGTGTGGAGCGTGCACTCTGCTTTTCTCTCCGAGCAGGTGAGCGGGCATCGCCCCGTCGGAGTGAGGAAGGGCAAGGAGGAGCCGGTTGCTCTGCAGTGCTCCCCATTCTGAGCGCTGAGAAGCTCAGCGCGTCTCCCCGCTCCTCCATGCTGAGGGTACTTGCCCCTTGGTGGTAGCCTCAGCTCTACTCAGCCCCATCCCAGGCCAGGCTCCTCCCCCATCTTAAGCACCACTGTGCTCTCCAGCCAAGCAGCAGAATGGCTGAGGACCAGGGGGAGAGACGGGGCGGGGGCTTGGTGGAGGCACCCGCATAGCAGAGACAGCCCTGGGCTCACTCCCCGTGAGCCCCAAATCCAAACACCTCCATCACTGGGATTGAGACATCGGGGGCGAGGCCAGAGACTGAGGATAGTGGGCGGGCATTGGTCTGGCACAAGGCCCATCCATGTTCCACCCCGTACCTGCCCCCAGCCCCCAGGAGTAACTCCCGAGAGAACAGTCAGAGGTGACCCTGAGCAACACCGGGGCTGGTGCCAAACTTGAAAGTACTTCGATCAACTCCTAGGGGAGGGGGTGGGAGGGATCAGTAGCTGTGTTAAAGCCTCTAGGCCGCAGGCAGCAGACCCCAGGACCGCCCGCCTCTCCCCGAGGACTGCACAGATTTTTGCTCACCGTCAGCAGCCCCCACTGCAGGGGCCGGGTGGACTGGGACCTGGGAGCCGGATTCGGCGTGGAGAAATCAAACCCAGGGGCTGGGAGGGACTCAAGGGGGTGACTGAGCACGGCACAGCCACGGCTCATCCTGAACCTGACGGAAACTGAGCGACTCCAGGTAAGGGACAGCAAGGACTAAGGTGGGTCACATCAAAGATAGAGTACAAACCTGTGTCACACAGGAAAAGTCTCTGAGGTCGCGGTCACAAAGTCAGGTACGAGGACTCTGAGTTGCCTGTGGGGAGAGGCCTATGGTGAGACCAATTTCTTTTCTGAGATCACGCTGGAATGCAGGGACATGGACACAGAGTTGAGGTCACAATGTGGAGACCGAGGGCTCTGTTTCAAATTAGTGTTGGTCTAGGGTGAGCAGGGCCATGACAAGAAGCTCTGATGTGGGGTTAAAAGAACAGGGGCATGCTTCTGTTGGCTGTCACCCAAGACAGGACGGCAGATTCTGAGCTAGGGAAGCAGGCAGAGGCCTGGGTTCGGTCACAGTAACACACACAGGACAGGGTCACACAAGTGGGACAAGGGTTCGTGAGGTGGGGCACACTGACAGACATGCGTCCCTGGGAGGGTCAGACCAGCAGCGATAGGGACTGGCAGGGCTCACCCACACAGGAATAAGGGCTTTTGTGATGACGGTGACAGGGACTGAAGAGGGTCACACAGACACGGAGAGGGACTCTGACATGGGGTCACACTTGCTGGTCTGGAAGATCGTAGGTGGGTAACAGTTCTTCTCTGGGCATCACAGGCAACTCTAAAGTGGACAAAGAAGCCGGGACAAGCAACACGGATTGAATCACAAACATAAGGGACAGTGGGCTGTGACGTGAGGTCACACAAGCAGGGATGGAGGGGACTGTGAGGTGATGTTATACAGAGGGCTCTGAGGTGAGGTCACACAGGCAGAAACCTGGGCTCTGAGGTGAAGTCACACAGGCAAGGAGAGGGGGATACGAGGTGAGGTCACACTGGCAAGGACCAGGTCTCTGAAGCAGGTCAGTGCAAGAGACAACGGCTCTCATGTGGGGGGTCTTTGTGGGGTCACAGAGTCAGGAACAAGTAGGTCTTAAGTGAGGTCACAAAGGCATGCACCGGGACATCTGAGGTGGGGTCCCTTGTACTCAGGTGGGGGGCGCTGAGGTCAGCTCATGTAGGCAAGAGTAGTGACTCTGTTGTGGCCTCACAGGCAGGGGTTGGGGCGTTGGTGTGGGGTCAAAGAGGCAGGACAGGGAGCTTTTAGTTGAGGTCACACAGGCAGGGAAAAGGGGCAGTGATGTGGGGCCACACAGCAGGGACACGGGTGTCTGAGGTGGGGAAGCACACTGGGCACGATGCGGTTCCCAAGACAAGGGAACACAGTCCTGGGGCTGCTCCACACAAGGCAAGCGCCCAACCCCCTGGGCTGGCTCAGGAGGGACTTGCGAAGGGCCATTGTCAACAGCCATTCAAACTGCAAACTCTGATACTTGCAGGCTGCACAGAACTGTATTGCAAGAGACCAAAAGAGGAGTACCCCACAAACTGACAGGAGGAAGGTGTGGATGGATCACGGGGGAAGCTGGCCTAAGGCTCCCTCAGGGAAGTTTCTGATACAAGTAATCAATGCGCCAAGTTGCCTTGCAGTGGGAAAGACTCCGAGCTTTTTCTTGACAGGGACAGGACCGTGTTCTTTAAAAAAAGTCTTTTGGACCGCAGAGATAATACAGCTGGGAGAGTGTTTGCCTTGCATGAGGCAACCTGGGTTCAGTCCCTGGCATTCCATCTGGAACCCTGAGCACCTCTAGGAATGATTCCTGAGGGCAGATCCAGGAGTCAGCCCTGAGCACCACTGGGTGCCACCCCAAATGAAAAACAAACAAAAAATTGACAGACATTAACTCAGAAGGTGACCTTCTTTGGAAATAGGGTACCCAGTTCTCTTCAACAGCCTGGGAGTTCCTCTAACCAGTCATGGGTGTTGGCATCTGTGCGGTGTAGGTGTATGTGTGTGTGTTCTGACATTCTCAACCTCAAGGTAAAAGAATGGCAAGTCTATTATACTCTCTTTGTTATAAATACAGGTATTTCCTAAATTCTTGCTGATGAGAAACTACTTATTCTATATTAAAATATTGTTTTTTCCTCCAATTCTTCACAGTAATACAATGGACACCCAAAACCATGCAACGTAGGACCCCAGGAGAGAGAACAGAGGAGAGTGGGGCCCAAAAGAGAGACAGAGAGAGAAAGAGAGAGAGAGAGAGAGAGAGAGAGAGAGAGCACAGGCTTACTCTACGTGCCTTGCAGGAAGCTGACACTACTTCAATCCCCAGCGCCACAGGCTCCCCCAAGCAGCCTGGGGTACAGTCCTGGAGGCTGGGAGTTACAACTAACCTTGGAGAACCCCCTAAGCCTCGCTCGGTGGTCTGGGTCATCCTTGGTACTGCAGGGCATGAGCCGTTACCACAGCCCCTTGTATTGAACTACTGGTCCACTTGGCAGAAAATCTCTGGGAAGCGGCCCCTGGGGCTTCTGAGTATAGTTCAGGAGGTTCCCCCACCCCACACCAACCTCCCACACAATAAGAACTGGCCACATCGCACTGCAAAACCGCCTTCACTATGTGAGGTACCGTCCTCCGCTCTTGCCAATTTGACACACTGCAATTACTGCAATTACTCTTCTTGGTATTTTACTAACAGGGCAAAAGGCTCCTGTTCTTTTTGAGCCTGATTCACAAGCCAGTGGGTGGAGTATTTTGGCTAGCTGAGGAGCTGGAACACCACCTTTACAGTTGGCGCAATGGTCTGAATGATATTGCCATCACCAGCAGACGCACAAATAAGGCCACATTCTGTGGCATGGGCCCAACCTGTGGCCCCTACCTGCCCCACCATCTCAGAAGCCAAAGGGAATGTCATGAGAAGCACCCCAGGGTGCTGAGTCATTTTCCCCAGATCTCTTTCAATGCACTTCCTCTGCAGGAGCCCACATGAGACTTCTGCCTCACAGGGGCACCTTGAAGTCATCTCACTTGGCTCAGCCTCAGCCTGTGGGTGTGTGGGGGCGGGAAGGGGAATATGCTTTGGGGAGGCACTAGGGATGGGGGAATATCAAGATGCAGAATCCAATAATGTCAAAGGAGACATATACATATTGAAATGTAAATTTGCGCCAGCTTTAGTGAAGTGGTGCAAGAAAAGAACGAAGGAGGGTCCAGAGTGATAGTATAGCGGGTAAGTGCCTTGCATGTGACCAACTGGGGTTTGATTCCTGGCATCCCATGTGGTCCTCCGAGTCCCCCAGGAGTGATTCCTGAGCACTGAGGCAGGAGTAAGTGCTGAGCACGGCCACCAAAGTGGAACAAAATTTAACAAACCTACCCAGATGTGCTGAATTCACAGGGACCCTCAGCAGCACTGAAAGGAAGAGAGCAGGGTGAGGCAGCTGTCAGATGCTCGGGACACACCCCGGTCTGGAAAGGTCTGGGGCAGATCTGGGGCTGGCGAGTCTCTGCGAGGCCTCTGGAAAGGGTGCGACACAGTTACCCAGACCGGCACTGTGGTTGGCTCAGAACGCCCAGGCACAGCCTTGTCACGGCGCAAGTCCTGGTTCTTTGTCCCTTTGTCCACAAACTGAAGGCTCAGAAACAGCACACGAGGGTTTTGACTGGAGTTCCAGAAGCTTAGGAGCCCAAGCTCAAGGTACTAGTAAGGGGTGTCCCCTGAGAGCCCTGCCTTGGCCAGCTGCTGGCCCTCACCCGTGGCAGGGGCTAAAGAGCTCCCTGGCTCTCTTCTGTTCTCTCTGTTGTTGTTCTGAGGCCGTACCCAGCAGTACACAAGGGTTACTCTGGGCAGTCTAGGGGATTGAACCCTGATAAGGCAAGTGCCTCACCCCTGTGCTCTCTCTCCAGCCCCTCACTGGGTTTCCTTCCAAAGAACACGATTCCATTCATGGGGACGCCAGGCTCGTGATCGCATCACCCTCCTAGCACATTCCCTCGATGATTTCACGGAAACTGAAGAATTTGGGGCCGAGCATTCATGGAGTCGCTGAGCACATTGCTGGCTATTGAATCCCCACTTTGTTTTGTTGGAGCCGCTGGACCCCGAGGGCCAAGCTGGGAGAGGGTTCTCTGGGTAGTGAGTCTGCCTGGCATCCACGAGACCTCGACTGGGACCCCAGTGCTGTGGCCTACACCAAGCGCATGCTGACAGTGCTCAAAACCCAGCCCTCTACACTCTTTCCAGCCAGCGCAGTGGAACACCAGCAACCAAGGGCTATAATCCCGAGGGGAGGGGGCATGGCCCAAGTGACAGACATTGCAGCAAGCCCTGTCAACATCACAAACAGAATGCATGGGAGTGCCACAAGGAAACAGGGTCGCTGGAATACATATGCAAGCACCTTGCCTGTGCCCAACACCTCCCACTCCCGTCACAAAGAGAACAGGGGGCTGGCATAGATCGGGCAGCAGGAGGGCTCTGACTGACTTTGCACACAGCCAACGGGTTTCAATTCCAGGCGCCCCAGAGGTCCCCCAAACATCCCTGAGTGCAGAGTCAGGAGGGACGTTTGAGCATTCCTAGCTGTAGCCCCGAAACAAAACAAAATGAAACAAATAGGAAGAGAAAAAAAATAAAAAGAGTAACAGACAGAAGTGGCAGGGGCAAAGGCACCACAGTATCTCGCCTCTACGGCAAAGCCACGAAAGCTACCCGTGACGTATTCGATATGCCAAACACAGTAACAACAAGTCTCAAAATGGAGACGTTACTGGGCCTGCCAAGCAAATCGATGAACGGGAGGACAGCTAATAAATAATTTAGAAAGTGTTAGACATTATCAGACTAATGACCTGAGCATTGCTAGGTGTGCCTAAGTATCTCAGCTGGAATGCGGTTCTCTGATGTATGCATTTGACAGTAATAAAGAGGAAACACACTTTAAGAAGTCTTAAATTTAAGCCAGAATAGAGGGCTCCGTGGGCGTGGGCAAATGTTTTGCATTGCCAAGTCCAGGGTCTATGACCACACCACCCTGAAGGCACCAATTTCATCTGGTCTCAGAAGCGAAGCCCAGGGTTCGAGTCCTGGCATCATGTGGTTCTCTGGGTCCACCGAGTGTGACTCAAATCCGGCCTCAAAATACTAACTGAAGTGGGGTCACACGAGCAGGGTCATGGGGATCTGAAGTGTGTCACCAAAGGTCATGTTCAAAGGTCCTTGTGGAGGTCACAGAGGCAAAAACATGGGGTCTGAGGGGTTGTGACAAAGGTAAGGGCACGGGTTTTTGAAGTAAGGTCAGGTAAGGGACAGCAAGGACTAAGGTGGGTCACATCAAAGATAGAGTACAAACCTGTGTCACACAGGAAAAGTCTCTGAGGTCGCGGTCACAAAGTCAGGTACGAGGACTCTGAGTTGCCTGTGGGGAGAGGCCTATGGTGAGACCAATTTCTTTTCTGAGATCATGCTGGAATGCAGGGACATGGACACTGAGTTGAGGTCACAAAGTGGAGACCGGGGGCTCTGGGTCAAATTAGTGATGGTCTTAAATAGGGTGAGCAGGGCCATGACAAGAAGCTCTGATGTGGGGTTAAAAGAACAGGGGCATGCTTCTGTTGGTTGTCACCCAAGACAGGACGGCAGATTCTGAGCTAGGGAAGCACGCAGAGGCCTGGGTTCGGTCACAGTAACACACACAGGACAGGGTCACACAAGTGGGACAAGGGTTTGTGAGGTGGGGCACACTGACAGACGTGCGTCCCTGGGAGTGTCCGACCAGCAGCGATAGGGACTCTGGCAGGGCTCACCCATGCAGGAATAAGGGCTTTTTGAGAAAGAGTTCAGGATTGGGGTGTGTGTCTGTGTGAACGTATGCACAAAGGAAAGACTTCAGGATGTTTGCGGGATTGCATGGTGCAGCGCCCAGGGAGGTGTGTTTCTGTGTATGTACAATGGAAAGAGTTCAGGATTGGTTTGTGTGTCTGTGTGTGTGTGTGCGCACGCGCGCACAATGGAAAGCCTTCAGGATTGTCCCAGGATGGAAGTTTGCAGGATTGCATGGTGAAGTGCCCTGGGGACGGTGTGTGTGTTTGTGTGTGTGTTTGTGTGTGCAGTAAACACAATGGAAAGAGTTCAGGATTTGCTGCAGATGGGCAGTTTGCAGGGTTGCATGGTGCAGCACTGTATCTACAAAGATTATGTAGATACAGCCTCACCCTGGCCAGGCCTGGGGGTCAGGGGCCTCTGTTTCAAATCTGCTAAAGCATCAACGTTTCTATCAAGACAGTAATATCAAGCTTTAGGACTGCTGCCCCCAATGACCCCTGTGCTGTTGGCAAACTGGGATGCATTCCTTTGGGATCTTCGGGAATTCGGATCTCTGCAGGTGTTACTTGTTTTGGCATCTGGAATTCTGATCTCAGCAGATGTTATTTTTCTCTACCCTCTCTCCAACCTTCCCCAAAGTTCCATAAAAATCTAGGGAAAATAATAAAATAAGAACGGGGAGTGGGGGCAAGTACCTTGGGCCTTATTCGTGTTTCTGGTCAAGGAATAAAGATTATAAAAATTGGCACCAATATAGCCATAGCAGATGCATCCTCAGGGGTCAGTTACGGGTCTGTTGTAGCTTTGTGTCTCTCGTGACACTATAGGGTCCAGGTGAGAGAGGAGAAAGAAAATGTTCCCTGCAAAGGTGTTTGTGTGTGTGTGTGTGTGTGTGTGTATGTGTGTATGTGTGTGGAAGGGGCAAGGAGTTGGCAGCTGGGGGCTTCCCAGAGAGTCTTAGTTATTAATTGGGCAGCCTGGGGATGACATTCCCCTGGGGATGACATTCCCCTGGGGATGACACTCCCGTGGGCATGACAGCTTGTAGCAAAAGATATCAGTTTCAGAAACGTGCCTATGTGTCTCTGTTTATATAAGTGAGTGCTCTGTGTGTGTGTTGTCTGTGAATATGTCTTATTTTTGTGTGTCTAACTATATGTCTGTGCATATGGGTGTACTGTCGATGTGAGCAGTCTGTGTCGCTGAATGAATGTATATCTGTGTATAAATATCTGTGTGTATCTGCATGTGTCTGTGTGTCCATATAAATATCTGTGTCTGTGTTCCTTTGTGTACGTCTGTAGGTCTTTGTACGTGTGTGTCTGTGTAAATGTCAGTGTGTGTGCCTATGTTTCTATGGTCTCTATGGTTAGCTCTGTCTGTGTGTCAGTGTATAAGTCTGTGTGTATATTTGTGTGTGTCAGAGTCCGTGTGTATATATGTCTGATGTCTATGCTAATGTGTCTGTGTGTGCATGTAGGTGTGCTGTGTGTATGATTGTTTCTCTGTGTATAAATGTATGTGTGTCTGCGTATATGTTTGTGCATATATCTGTGTCTTGTGTTTACACCATGTGTGTCTGTGTATATATCGGCATGTCTCTGTATGTGTGCATGTGTGTCTGAGTCTGTGTATTTGTCTGTTCTATGTGTGTCTAAATTTGTAAATGTGTATTTCTGTGTTTACATTTGTGTGTCTCTGCATGTGGGTGTTTATGCATTTGTTTTGTGTGTCTGTGTTAGTATACATTCGTTTATAAGGCGTGCATGGTGTATGTGTCTAGTTGATAGTGTCTGTGTTTCTATGTATATATCTGTGTGTCTCTGTATATGACTGTTTGTATAAGTGTCTGTGTCTATATGTGTTTGTATCTATCTGAGTGTATAGCACAGCGGGTAGGGCATTTGCCTTGCACGCTGCCGACCCAGGGTCGATTCCTTCGCCCCTCTTGGAGACCCTGGCAAGCTACCGAGAGCATCTCACCCGCACGGCAAAGCCAGGCAAGCTGCCCATGACATATTCGGTATGCCAAAGACAGTAACAACAGGTCTCACAATGGAGGCGTTACTGGTGCCCGCTCAAGCAAATCGATGAACAATGGGAGGAGAGTGCAGTGGCTGTGAGTGTGTACATGTGTGTCTTTCTGCATGCGTGGATATGCATCTGTGTGTGTCTGAGTGTGCTATTGATGTCTGTGTTTCATGACTGGGCACATGTGTATCTGTATCTATATGTGTGTTTCTTTGTGTGTACATGGGTGTGAGTCTGTGTATATGTCTGTGTTGGGTGTGAATATGTGTCTGTTATAAGTCTGAGTTTGCCTATGTCTGTGTGCACATATTTGTGTCTGTGTGTATATGTGTCTGTGTGTGTTGGTGTAACTGTATGTGCGTGTTTTTGTGTCTGTATTTTTGTGTGTCTCTCTGTGTGCATGTGTTTGTGTATATTCTGTGTATACATGTCTGTATTCACATGTGTGTGCCGCTGAATATGTATTGTATCAGTGTGTCTATGATGTACTTGTGCATATGCCTCTGTGTGTCTGTGTGTGTATATCCATATATACATACATACAGACATATCCGTATCTGCTTATATATCCATATGTCTGTTTGAGTCTCTGTGTATACAATTGTGTATGTCTGTGCATACTTCCGTGTGTCTGTGTGTGCATGTATGTGTCTATGTATCTGTCTGTTTCTACGTCTATTTGTGTGTCTGCGTGTATCTCTGTATGTGTGTCTCTTTTGTGTGCATGTGCATTTGTTGTATGTCAGCATTATTGTGTGCATACAGTGTCTATGAGTTTCTGTATGTATCTGTGTCTCTCTTCACATATGCATCTGTGTATATGTCTGTGTGGCTGTCTGTATGTCTGTGCATGAGTGTATGTCTGTGAATACGTGTCTCATTGGGTGTGGGACTGTACAGCTGTGTGTGTGTGCACACATGGGTGTGTTTCTGTGTGTAAGTCTGTATGTGAATCATGTGTCTCTGTGTGTCTATCTATATGTCTATGGGTTCATGTGTCTCTGCTCCTATGTGTCTGTGTATGTTTGTGTCTCTGTACGTCAGTGTGCACATACGTCCACATATGTCTGTGTTATATATCTGTTTCTCTGTGTCTGTGTCTATGTCTCTCTGTATATGCGCATGTGTGTGAGTTTATGTAGACATCTTTGTTGTCTACATCTTTGTGTCTGTGCGTGTGTGGGTGTGTCTGTGTGTGACTGTGAATGTCTATATGCTTGTGCCTGTGTATGTCTGTGTGTCTCCGTGAATGTGTCTATGATTGTGCCACTGTATGTCTGTGTGTATTTGTGTGTGTGCGTATCTGCGTTGTGTATATACTATGTGTGACTGTGTGAATTTGTCTATCTGTGTGTGTCTGTTTATGTCTGTGTATGTCTAGGTGAGCATGTGCGTGTGCACTGTGTGTGTTTCTATATATGTCTGTATTGTTTCTCTGTGCTCATGTATTTTACGTGGAAGTCTGTGCCTCTGGACGTGTGTGGGGAATGTTTTTCTGTGCATATGTCTGTGTGACTACCTGTTTGTGTGTCTGTGTACATAAGTGTATGAGTCTGTGTGTGTGTCTGTGTGCACTTGTGTATTTGTAACTTTGAATCTCTAGAAGTATGTGTGTTGATGTGTGTGTCTGAGTGTCTGAGATTCTGTATTCATGTCGGTGTAAGTGTATGTACGTGTCTGTGTGTGCATGTCTGTGTCTCTTTGTGTGCACGCGTGCTCCGGGTGTGTCTGATGATGTCTATATCTCTGTGTGCGAGCGTGCCTGTATGTGACTGTGTCTGTGTCTATAACCGATTGTGTCTACCTTATGTCTGTTCGTGTCTGTTTGGGCATAGGTTGTATGTCTGTGTACACATTTATGTGAGTCTATGTGTGATTGTGCCTGCACGTGTTATGTATATATTATGTGTCTCTTTGTATCTGTGTACATGTTTGATTGTGTTGTGTGTCTGTTTATGTCACTGTGTGTATATGTCTGTGTGTATATATGTCTCTATGCCTGTGTGCATGTGTATACGCCTGTTTGTGTCTTTGTGTTGCACTAGATGTGTCCTGTGTATGTTTGTGTATCTATCTCTGTGTATATTTGTGTGTATATGTGTGTCTATATGTGCATGTGTGAGCCTGTCTGTACATCTGTATGCCTTCGTGTGCACAGGTAGATCAGAGTCTATATCTGTGTATGTATCTGTCTCCGTTTGTGTAAATGTCTGTGTATCTTCGTGTGTCTGTGTACATGTCTGAGTGTGTCTGTGTGTATATATGTATCTGTGTATATTTCTGTGTGCACATGTGTATATGTCGTTCAAGTCTGTCTGTGTGCATAGGGGTTTGTGACTGTTGTATCTCTGTGAATACAGTCCATGTCTCTATGTATGTGTGTTTGCGTATATATATTTAGTGTCTGTGTGTGCATGTGCGTGACTATCTGTGTATGTCTCTGTGTGTCTGTGTGTCTACCTATGTATGTGTCTTTGTATGTTTGCTGTCTGTGTGTTCTGGGTATATGTCTATGTGCATGATATGTGCATGTCTGAGTGTATGTTTGCCTGTGTTCGTATATTTACTATATGTGTATGTCTATATGCGTCTCTCCATATGTCAGTGTACCTCTGTGTGTGCACCTGTGTTTGTGTGTCTCTCAGTGTGTGCATGTATTTCTGTGTGTATGTGTGTCTCTGCATGTCTTTGTATGTCTCCATTTATGTGTATGTGAATTGTGTCTGTGCATATATCTGTGTGTATCTCTGTGCGTCACTGTGTATACGTCTATGTGTCTCTGTATATGTATTTGTGTGGCAGTGTGTGCGTGTGTGTGTTGCTATTTGTGTGTATATGTGTCTGTGCATGTCGTCGCCTGTCTCCATTTATGTGTATGTGATTTGTGTCTGTGCATATATCTGTGTGTATCTCTGTGCGTCACTGTGTATACGTCTATGCGTTTAAGTGTCTGTGCTTATGTGTCTGTTTGCATTTATCTGTGTGTCTCTGTGTATACGATTCTGTCTCTATGTGCATGTGTGTATGCCTGTGTGTGCCAATAAATCTGTGTGTCTGTGTGCGCACGTGTGTTGACACATGTGTCCGCGTATATTTATATGTCTCTGGGTATGTATGCACATGCAAGTGTATTTGTGTGCATGTGTGTCTGTACGTTTATGTGTGTATGTGTGTTTGTATATCTGTGTGTATAAGTATGTCTATATGTCTGTGTGTCTCTATATATGTCCGTTTGTATCTCCACGTCTTTGTTTGTATACGTGTCTGTGCATATTTTTGTGTATCTCTATATGTCTGTGTCTGTGTACTTGCTTGTGGGTGTTTGTCTATGTCTGTTATATATGTGTGCATGTGTCTGTGCACACGTGTGTCTGTGTGCCTGCATGTGAACAGTGTTTGAGTCTGTGCATATGTCTGTGTGTCTGTATTTGCATTTGTATATATGTCCATGTGTGTCTGTGTGTGCATCTGTATATCTGTGTTTGTGCATGTGTCTGTTTTGGCTTGTGGATGAGTGTCTGTATGTTTGTGTATGTCTGTGTCTGTATTTTCATTCTTGTGTATGTCTCCCTCTCTGTGTCTGCCTATGAGTGTCTTTAATTATGTCTGTGTGTACGTCACTGTGTATGTGTAAATGTCTCCGTGTCTGTATGTCTGTGTGTCTGTGTTCATCTGAGTATATGTCTTTATGTCTATGTAGGTGCATATGTGTGCCTGTGTGTCTGTGTATACATATGTTTGTGTGTCTGTGTGTGTGCAAGTGAGACTCAGTCTGTTTCTATGTTTGTAAGTGTGCTATTTGGGTATGGCTACATCTGTGTTCATGTGTGTGTCTGTGTCTCTGTGTGTATGCACGTGCATGTGCCTGTGTATATGATTGTGTGTCGGTATGTTTCAGTCTTTGTGGGCATATGTGTTCATGTTTCTGCGTGTGTGGGTTTTTGTGTATACATCTGTGTCGATATATCTCTGTGTGCAGGTGGATCTGTGTGTGTATATTTTTTTCCTGTGACTGTGTGCATGTGTTTGTTTATATCTTTGTGTGCGTGTGTCTAGGTCTATGTGTTTGCATATGTGTACGTCTGTGTATATACCTGTGTGTAGCAATCTGTGTCTGTGAATATGCCAGCGTGCGTGTCTGTGTCTGCATGTGACAGTGTGTTGGGATACAGGTCTGTATGTGCCTGTGTGTCTATCTTTATGCTATGTTTGTCTTAATATCTGTGTTTACGTCCGTGCACCTGTGCATATGTACATGAGTTTTTGTGTGCTTGTGTATATGCATGTGTGTCTTTGTTTCTGTGTATATGTTTGTGTGTACATTGTGTCCCCTGTGTCAACATTTCTCTGTGTGCCCGTGTATATGTTTGTGTGTACATTGTGTCCCCTGTGTCAACATTTCTCCGTGTGCCCGTGTATATGTTTGTGTGTACATTGTGTATTCTATGTGAACATTTCTCTGTGTGTCTGTGCCTATGTGTGTGTTCAAGAGTGTGCATGTGTCTCTGTATAAATCTGCATGTGTGGTATTGGTTGTGTGTTTGTGCATGTCTATTTTTGTCCAGGTGTGCAGGTGTGTGTCTGTGTGTCTGTCTATGATCATGTATGTGTCTGTGGATATGTGTGTTTCTTTGTCTATGTCTATGTCTGTGTGTCTCTGTGTTTAAGTGTGTGTCTGTGTCCGTATATGTCTGCGTAAGTGTGTGTATCCTGAACTGTGCGTCTGTGTATATGTGTGTATATGTGTGTCTGCGTGTGCATTTGTGTGTCTGTATGTCTGTTCTGTGTATACATGCATATCTTTCTGTCCGTGTATGCATGTTTGTGTGTCTTTGTATATATCTCTGTCAGAGTGTGCCTGTGTACTTGTCTGTTGTGTATGTTTCTTCCAAATATGTGTCTTTCTCTCTGCTCTGTGAATCTATGTGCACGTGTGTGTACCTGTGTCTATGTTTGTATTAGTATGTTCTGTGTGCATTGGGTACGAGTCTCTGTATATATCTGTATCTCTGTGTTTCTTAGTGTATGTCTAGGTCTCTGTCTGTGCTGTGTATATATCTCTGAGTGTGCCTGACTGTCTTTGTGTATATCTTTGTGTGTACATAAAAATATGTGCATGTGTGTTTCTCTGTTATATCTATACGTCACTGTGTCTGTGTCTGCATGTGTGTGTGTCTGAATATGTCTGTGTCTCCTTGTGTGTATGTTTATATGTATCTGTCTGTATGCATGTGTGTCTGTGCATGTCAGTGTGTGTACATTTCAACAAGTATATGTCTATGTGCTTATGTACGTACGTGTATATTTGTGTGTGCACGTGTGCATTTCTCTGTTGTGTATGTGTCTGGGTGTATACGTCTCTGCATCTCTGTGTCTATATCTGTACGTGTGTGTACGTGTGTCAGTGTGTGCATCTGTCTGTGTTTTTGTGCATTTGTGTGTCTGTGTATATATCTGTGTATGTGTGTGTATCTGCATGTCGTGTGCTTCTATATACTGTAAACATCTGTTTCTCTATATGTGTGTCTGTGCCTGTGCTTATGTCTATGTTTGCATATCTGCATGTTTGAGTGTCTGTGTATATGAATGTGTGTATGTCTATGTATATATCTCTCACTATATGTCTGTATCTCTGTGTCTGTGATTGTTTCTGTGTGTGAGCCTGTATATGCCTGTGATTATATGTGTGTATATGTCTGCATGTATGTGCATCTATGTGTCTGCGTATGTCTGTGTATATCTCTCTGTGTCTATATCGGTCTGTCAATGTGTGTCTGTGTTCTATGCATAATCGGCGTCTCTGTATGTGTGTGTGTGTGTCTGTATGCCAATTCTGTGTGTTTATGCATATGTCTGTGTGCTTGTGTGTGTGTTGTGTGTATCTGTGTAGAAGCCTGTGTCTCTGTATCATTGTATCTCTATATTTTTCTGTGTCTTTGTGTCTGTGTATATGTCTGTGTGAGTCTGTGTCTGTATCTCCCTGTGATTCTGCATGTGTCTTGGTATATGCCTGGATGTGTGCGTGCATTGGTTTGCCTGTGTATATATGTTTGTGTGTCTTTGTGTGTCTACCTATATGTCTGTGTGTCTATGTATCTGTAGATTTCTCACTGTGTCTGTCTTTTATGTCTGTGTGTGCATACATATGTCACTGTACATGTCTTTGAACCTATGTATAAATCTGCGTATCTATGTGTGAGTCTGTGTCTCTATTTCTGTGTCTCAGTGCGTGCGCATATGTGTGGCCCTGCGTGTCTATGGCACAGCGCCAGCAGCCGGCGGGCGGGGGCGCTCACCTCCGGCAGGGGGCACGGCCGCTGAGCGATTGGCCCGCTGCCAGGGACAACGGGCAAGGCGGCCGCAGGGGCTCGTTTCCGGGTTCCGCTCAATCCAGCAGCGGAGCCCAGCAGCGGAGACCCCAACGCCTTTGCACAGCGGAAAGCAGCACAGAGTCTCGCGAGCCGGCCCCTCCTGGCCACGCCCCCGGCACCACCCCTTTTCCCTTCTGGACCTATCCGAGGAGGCGCTCAGCGTGAGGAGGCGGGGCCTCGCGGAGGGTCGGCCCGGCCCCGTCTTTCGCGCAGGCCCGGAAGCCGGCCACAAGGGGGCGGGGCAGGGAAGCGATCCGAGCTCCTATTGGCCGGACGGAGCGCAGAAGCTGCGATGGGCATGCAGCGAGAACCCAGCACAAAATCTCGCAGCCGGCCCCTCCTGGCCACGCCCCCTGTCGCCACCCCTTTTCCCTTCTGGACCTATCCGAGGAGGCGCTCGGCGTGGGGAGGCGGGGCCTCGCGGAGGGTTGGCCAGGCCCCGCCTTCCGCGCTCGGCCAGGTAGACCGGCCGCAAGGGGGCGGGTACGAAAGGGATCCGAGCGCCTATTGGCTGGGCGGAGCACGTGAGCTGCGAGGGGCGGGGCGCTCTTGAGTGTGGCCCCGCCGCCCCGCCGGTTTTCCTTGAGGAAAGGGACTTGGGGTAGGGCTGGGGCCATAGCACAGTGGGTAGGGCGCTTGTTCTTGCACATGGCCAACAAGGGTTCAGTGCCTGGTACCCTACTTGGTTCCCTGATCTCGCCAGGCGGGATCCCTGAGCACAGAGCCAGGAGTAAGTAAGCCCTGAGCACGGCTAGATGTGACGGCTAATAATAATAAATTCAGGACACACGGCTTCAGAAGGCTCAAATAGGTCGGGTCAGGTTTGGTCCCTGGCCCTATTCAATGCAAGGAGTGCTCCCGTCACACCCGTCCTCAAGCCTAGAGTCGAGTATCCTTGCCCCATACAGCAAAATAAAGAGGAAGCAAAGTGTTAATATTGTAAGGAGGAGAGGAGGGAGGGAGGGAGAGAGAGATAGAGATAGATATATATATAGAGAGAGAGGGAGAGAGGGAGACATATATATATAGAGAGAGAGGGAGAGAGAGAGAGAGAGAGAGAGGGGGGGGCGCTGCAGAAGGTGGTGGTGGGAGGGAACCTGGGGACACTGGTGCCGGGAAATGTGCATTGGCGGAAGGATGCATGTTGGAACACCGTATGACTGAAACCCAATCAGGAACAGCTTTGTAAGGGTCTCTCTGACAGTGATGTAATTATTTTAAATCCTTAAAAAAGGAAAGACAAGAAACTATTAACACAGAAGGCTTCACCTGTAACAACCTGTAGTCATCTCTTATACAAGGCTTATACAAGGCATCTCTTAAAGGCTCCAGTGTAAGACACAACAATCTTCACACACTTTTTCCCTAAGGAAATCATTTTTGATCACTGTTAGTGAATTTTTCATAATAAACGATACGAAATAAATTATTTAGGGCCTTCTATGGGGGCAGGCTTGGATGGTGGTTGGAAACTTGGGAGATAATGGGGTGGGAAGGTGTACTGGTGGTGGGATTGCTGTTGGAATACTGACTCTAAGAAACCATTGTGAGTAGCTTTATAAAAAGAAAATAGAATGGAATAGGAAACTGCAACGGCTTGGCACTTGCGGGGAGACTGCCGGCTGGCTGTGGGCCACATGCCCCCCTCTGCTCCTCGGGATTCACTGAGTTCTCCCGTGCTCACTGTCTCGAACGCCTTTGTCAGCTCCTAGGGTCTCACATGTGGGGAGCCAGGCAGCAGCCATACTGTGTGGAATAAGTGGCCATCTAGCAGCAACTCCCTGCAGCTGCCCAGCTGACGTCAAAGCTTGGACACTGCGTGTCTGTCTCCTTGTCTCTCTCCAACACCCACCCCCACTGGACAGAGCTCAAGGGTGCCTTCGAAGTACTCCATAGTCCCCTGCCCTTCAGTTCTTCTCACTTCCTCTCGGCCCTGAACTCATCCTCCGCTTCTTTTCTTCTTCCTGCCACCACCTCCTGCTCGCCTGTTTTCTCCCTACTCCTCCTCTCCAACTCCTCCTTTTGGCTCCCTACCTCCAACTCCGCCTCCTGTTCTGATTTTGCCTCTTTTCTTTTTCCCACTCTGCCTCCCCATCTGCTGCTCTTCATTCTTCGACTTGCCTCGTCCACAAACTCATCCTCCCCTTCTTTTCTCCTTCCCGCCACCACCTCCTCCTCCGCTTGTTTTCTCCCTCCTCCTCCTCCTCCTCCTCCCCCTCCTCCTCCAACTCCTCCTTTTGGCTCTGTACCTCCAGATCCTCCTCTTGTTCTGACATCCTCCTTTTCTCTTTTACACCACTCAGTTTCCATTGTCTCCTGCTTTCCGGTTCTTGTACTTACCCTCATTCTCAAACGACTCCTCCTCTTCTCTCTTCTTTCCTCCACCACCTCCACCGCCAGTTTTCTCCCTCTTCGTCCTCCTCCTCCATCATCATCTTTTGGGTCTTTACCTCCTAGTCCTCCTCTTACTCAGGGATTCTTTTTCACCGCCTCGCCTCCTCTAGGTTGACATCTTTTCTTCCCCTTACCTCTACTCTTCTTCCACCACCCTGTCCTCCGCCTGTTTTCTTCATCTACTATGCTCTTCCGCCTCCATCGTTCTAACACCTTAGTGTTTCCTCCATTTCCGTCTCCTCTCCTACTTCCGCACCGTCTTTTCTTCCTTCAGGGTCAACTTCTCCCCATATGTTCCTGTCCCTCCCCCTCACAGATTCCATTCACAAATCCAAATTCCAATTCCCACATGCGCCCCTTCTTCTCAGGTCCCTTTCACCTTCTGGCAAAGTTCTCCTCATCATTGTCGTCCTGCTCTTCTTTTCTTCTTCCCAACACCACCTCCTCCGCCTTCTTTCTTCTTCTTCCCTCCTCCTCCTCCTCCTCCTCCTCACATCCTCCTTTTTCCTCCGTACCTCCAGTCCTCTTGTTCTGATGTTACCCATGTTCCATTTTCAACTGCAGCCCCCATAGTCCGCAGCCATTCAGTTCTCAATTCCTCTTGTCCTAGAACTCATCTTTCTCTTCTCTTCTTTTTCCCGCCACCACCTCCTCCACCTGTTTTCTCCCTCCTCCTCCTCCAACTCCTCCTCTTGGTTCCAAACCTCCTCGTCCTTGACAGGTTCTTTTTTTTTCTTTTTTGGGCCACACCTGGCGATGCTAAGGGGTTACTCCTGGCTCATGCATTCAGGAATTACTCCTGGTGGTGCTCAGGGGACCCTATGAAATGCAGGGAATCGAACCCGGGTCGGCCGCATGCAAGGCAGATGCCCTACCCGCTGTGCTATCTCTCAGCCCCTTTGAGGGGTTCTTTTTCACTGCCTTGACTCCTCTCTGCCGTCTTCTTTTCTTCGACTTACCTCTCCTCAAACTCGTCCTCTTCTTTTCTTCTTCCCTCCACCACCCCATCCTCTGCCCATTTTCTTCATCTCCTATGCTCCTCCACCTTCTCCGGATCTAACTTCTTTGTGTTTCCTCCATTTCCGTCTCCTCTTCTACTTCCGGTTCATCTTTTCTTCTTCCACGGTCTCACTCTCCCCACACATTCCATCCCTCCCCGTCACAAATTCAATGCACAAGTTCACATGTCTCTTCCCACAGACACTCCTTCTGATGTCCCCTTCATCTTCTTCTGACACATTTCTCCTCGACGTTGTCCTGCTCTACTTTTCTTCTTCCCGCCATCACCTCCTCCTCCACCTGTTTTCTCCTTCCTCCTCCTCCAACTCCTTCTTTTGGCTCCGTACCTCTAATTCCGCCTCCTGTTCTTCTGTTGCCTCCTTTCTTTTTCACCACTCTGCCTCCACTGCCTGCTGTGGGTACAGGTAGGTGTGTTTGTCCATATGTGTGTATCTGTGTGTATGTCTGGTATGTACAGGTGTATTTTAGTGTTTCTGTATATGTCTGTATATATCTTTGTGTGTCTTTGTGACCGGATGTGTGTGTATATGTCGGGGTGTTTGTGAGTCTACGTCTTTGTGTCTCTGTGTACACAAAGTATCTCTGTATATGTGTTTTGTCTAGCGTGTGCATGTGTGTCCGCATGTGTGCATATTCCTGAGTGTATATGTCTGTGTTATGTGTGTGAAAATGATCTGTGTGTATCTGTGTATTTATACATCAGTGTGCATCTGTGTGTCTGAACATATGTTCATGTGTGTCTGTATGATTGAGACCTTGCATCTATGAATATATCTGTGTCACTATGTGTCTGCCTTTATGTCTGTATGTGAGCGTGTGTGTCTCTGTCTATGTGAGTTATGTCCGTTTGTGCATATGTCTGTGCCTGTGTATGTCTAGGTGTATCTGTGTGTATATCTACGTGTTTCTCAGTAAATGTCTGTGTGTCTGTACATGTCTATGTATCTGTTAGTGTGTATGCCTGTATGTGCCGGCAAGTGCATCTGTTGTATGTCTGTGTGAGCATGTGTGTTTCTGTGTGCATGTCTGTGTGTCTATGTATATATCATGTCCCTGTGTATCTGTATGTTATGCACATGTGTCTCTGTATTGTCTGTTGTCTCTGTGTGCATTTGGTGTGTGTGTATCTGTGTTTGGCCGTGTATATTTCTGTGTGTATGCTTTTGTATCTGTGTATGCCTGTGAGTCTGTGTATAAATCTGTGAGTCTGTGTCTGAATGTGTGTGACCTTGTATGTGCCGATGTATATATCTGTTGCCTTTGTGTGTATGTTTATGTATCTGTGTCTTTTATGTATATGTCTATGTGTGCATGTCTCTGTCTATGTATGTGTGCATCTGTGTGTGTCTGTGTATGACTGTCTGTGTGTGCCCATGTGTGCGTGTCTCTGTTGTATATACCCATGTTTCTGTATGTGACTGTGCACGCATTTCTGTGTGCACGTCTATGTGTGTGTGTGTCTCTGTAATTGTCTGTGTTGTCTGTGTGCATGTGTTTCTGTATATATGCCTATGCGTCTCTGAATACTTCTGTGTGTCTCTGTTTCTGTCTATATGTCTGTGTTTTGACAATTGTGTATCACATGATCACTTGACTTCCTGTTAATTGTCGATTTGCTCGAGCGGGCACCAGTAACGTCTCCATTTGTCCCTGTCGTGTGCTAGTGTGGCCCAATGGCGTCTGAGCATAGCTGTTTTGATTCGTCTTTGGGAGACATGAATAGCGTTCTCATCCTGTTTGCGTAGGGCCCAGGTCTCTGAGGTGTATGTTAATGCAGGAAGAAGAGTGGAATCTAAGAGATGTGCCCGAAACCAGAGGTTCTTTGTCCTCTTAGCTATTTCTAAGACAATTGTGTTTGTCTGTGTAGATGTCTGTTAGTCTCTCTGTGTGTATGTGTATACTTGTGTATATATCTGAGTATCTGTTTATATGGCTGTTTGTGTCTGTGCGATGCATGTGTGTCTGTGTGTTTGCCTGTGTGTACGTGTGTCTGTACATATGTCTTTGTATGTCTTCATGTATATGTATGTGGGTTTTGTCTGTGCATGTCTGTAAGTATCTTTGTGTGTCAGTGTGTATACATCTTTGTGTCCCTGTCTATGTATTTGTGTACATGTCCACATGTGTCTGCCTATGGATCTGTTCTGTCTCTTTGTATGTCTGTATATATGTCTATATGCAAAAGGGTGTGTGTGCATATGGGTGTCTGTGTATGCCTGTGTGTATCTGTGTCTTCAAGTGTTTGTGCGAATGGGAGTATATTTATGTGCATATGTGTGTATCTATATATCTGTCTCTCTCTTTTGTATATGTCTGTGTTGTATATGTGCATGTTTGTGTGTGTTTTGTGTTATTGTTTGCATGCATGTCTGTGTCTATTTGATTATGCCTGTGTGTGCATGTCTATTTATATATCTGTGAGTCTCTGTGTGTGTCTCTGTGTGTGCATGTCTGTGTGTCTGTGTTTTTCTGTATATATGTGTAACCTAGAATTACTCCCGTGTCCCCCACTAAAAGAAAATACAACCACCTCTTGAGGAAAAAGCGACGTTTCTACCTATCTTCTGAATCAAGTTAGGAGAAGAAAGATTCGTTCAGGGGACCCAAAGGATCGGGGCTGCCGTGACAAGGAAATGGCTGCCTCTTTTCTAAACACTCTGGCATGAGGTGAGTCTGCAGTTGGGGGAGAAAGCAGGGAGACTCTGGCACACAGACCTCACTGCAAGGAAGGGACACTCAGCTCACAGCTTATAGAGAAGCTTAGAAGACGCAGTCAAGTATACGGATCGGGACTAGGGCCGGAGCTGCAAGAGAGTGGGGAAGGCGTCTGTCTGTCCTACATGCAGCAGACCCAGGTTCAATCCCCGACAACCCCCAGGACCCCCTCCTCACCAAGAGTGACTCCTGAGGAGAGCCAGCACCAAGCCCTGACCATCACCATGTATGAGCCAAAAACCTGAAATATTAATAATAATATTAAAATGTAGGAATGAGCGAAGGCACCGTGGGTAGAGTGTTTGCCTTGCACACTGCTGACCCAGGTTGGATTCCTCCTTCCCTCTTGGAGAGCCCGGCAAGCTACCAAAAGTATCTCAACCACATGCCAGAGCCTGGCAAGCTCCCAGTGGCATATTCGAGATGCGAAAAGCAGTAACAACATATCTCAAAATGGAGATGTTACTGGTGCCCGTTCAAACAAATCGATGAACAACGGGACAACAGTGTGACAGTGCAAATTTTAAATATTAAAATGTGCAAATTATTCTTTAAAATCAATGTGTAAGATTCTAAAATGGAGCCTAAATTCAGACTAGTCTCTCTTGTTTATATTTCTGGGTGTGAGTGTGTATACACCTTGGTATGTGTTTGTTTATGTCTGTTTGTATGTCTGTGTGTACATGTGTGCCTGTGTGAGTCTCGGTGTATGTGCACATATGAGATTGTGTATATATCTGTGTAAGTGCATGTGTTTGTACCTTTGTATTTGTCTGTGTAAATGTTCGTGTTTTGTCTGTGTGTGTGTGCATGTTGCGCAAAGGATTCAGCAACATCGACCATATCCACACGATAACCAAGCTCATTGAGGTTTCTCGGGAGTTCAAGATGCCACATTCATTGATTTAAAGAAGGCCTTTGATTCTGTTGAGACAGAAGAGGTCATTGAAGCCCTAGCCAATCAGGGCATTCAAGCCCAATACATCAAGATCCCCCGTGAGCTGTATTGCAGATTCACTACCAGAATCTCACCATTCTCCAAAGAAGTTGATGTCAAGAGAGGGGTTTGGCAGGGTGATACCATTTCACCGAAACTCTTCAGTGCCACCCTCGAGAACAACATGCAATGACTTGAATGGGAAGAAATGGGAGTGAAGGTAGATGGTCGGCAACTACACCACCTCCGCTTTGCTGATGACATTGTTTTAATAACACCAAACATCAGCCAAGCGGCACAAATGCTGGCCGACTTTGACCGTGAGTGTGGAAAAGTTGGACTACAGCTGAATCTTACGAAGACAATGTTTATGAGAAACAGCCTCGTTCCTGATGCCCCATTCGCTCTCAATGGAACGACCAACTCCGAATGCAACAGCTATGTGTACCTAGGTCAAGAAGTCAACATGACAAATGACCTGGCACCCGAGCTGTGCAGGAGAAAGAGAGTGGCTTGGAAAGCCTTCAAGAACGTCGAAGAAACAGCTAAGAGGACGAAGAACCTCCGGCTCTGGGCACAGCTCTTTGATTCCACTGTTCTTCCTGGATTAACATATGCCTCAGAGACCTGGGCCCTACGCAAACAAGATGAGAACACTATTCAGGTCTCCCAAAGAAGAATAGAAAGAGCTATGCTTGGAATATCACATTTCACTCAAATGAGAGAAAGAATCCGGAGTTCCGACAACCGTCGATGATCAAGAATCAGGGACGCTGTCTCATTTGCCAAGGTGTCAAAAATCAGATGGGCTGGTCACGTAATGAGATTTAAAGACGACCACTGGACTAGAGCTGTTACCGACTGGATTCCACGGGATGTCAAAAGACCGTGTGGCCGCCCACCTACCAGATGGTCAGACTTCTTCATCAAGATCGTGAACCATCGGTTTGAGGCTCTTCATGTTCCCAGAGCGAACAGATGCCATTGGGCTACACTAGCACGCGACAGGGACAAATGGAGATGTTACTGGCGCCTGCTCAAGCAAATCGACGAGCAATGGGAAGTTAAGTGATTTAAGTGAAGTGTGTGCATGTCGGTATATTTCTGTGAATATGTCTGTGTGTGTCAAGAGTCCATGTGTATATATCTGTTGCTGGTGTATATTTGTGTCTGTATGTATATGTGTACATGTGTGTTTCTATATGTCTGTGTTTCTCTGTGTCTGCATGTGTGTCTGAGGATGTATTTGGGTCTGTGTGTTTACAGTATTTTTCTGTGAATATGTCTGCATGTACGTGTATATATCTGTGTCTGTCTGTGTATACGCTTGTGACTTTTATGTTGCCTGTGTGTGTGACTCTGTGTCTATGTATATGACCCTATCTGTCTCTGTTTATATCTGTATGTCTGTATACATATCTATTTGTGTCTGTTTGCAGTGTGTCCGTGTATATGTCTGTGTGTATGTGATATGTCTTTATATGTCTGTGTGTGTGCAAGTGGGTTTGTCTGTGAAAATGTATGTGTGTCTTTATGCCTGTTTGTGCACACACGCCATATGTCTCTCTGTGTATGTCTCCATGTATGCATGTGTGTGTTCTCTGTGTATATGTCTGTGTGTATGTCTGTTTGTGCGCATTGTGTGTGTCAGCGTGACTGTACTCTGTATCTGTGTAGATGCCTGTGCATGTCTCTGTGTGTCTTTGTATATGTCTCTGAGTGCCTGTGCATGTGCATGTGTGTGGATCTGTTTGGGTCTGTGTATGTTTGTGTATGTCTCTGATTGTGTGCATGTGTCTGTGTCTATGCATATTTCTGTGTGTCTGTGTATATTTGTGTTTATTAGTGCTTGTGTATACACTGTGCCTGTGTATGTCTTTTTTTGTGTACCTGTGTATGTCTGTGTCTATATGTCCATGTATGTATCTTTATGTGTGTTCATATGTCTGGATGTCTATATGTGTGTGTGTGTCTGTGGGTGTGTATGTGATTGCGACTCTCTCTGTGTCTGTGTCTGCACATCTGTTCATCTGTGCTTATGTATCTGGGTTTGTATATCTGTGTGTGTCTGTGTTTTTTGTATGTCTGTGTGTCAGTATGTTTGTGTGTGCATATGTCTATGTATATGGTGTGTGAGTCTAAGTCTATGTGTATATCTGTGTATGCACTCTGTGTTTGTATAAATGTCTAAGTGTATGTGTGTATGCTTGTATCTGAGTTTATGTGTCCTTGTGTGGGTTTCTGTGTGCATGTGGGTCTCGGTGTTGTGTGCACATCTGTGTCAGTGTATAAGTCTGTGTTCACATGTGTACTGTGCCTAAATACGTCTGTGTGCATGTGTGTGTAAGCCTGTGTATGTCTGTGTGCATATGTGTGCCTATGTTATGTCTCTGTGTGCGTGTGTATATTGTGTGTATATGTCTGTATGTATGTGTCTGATTGTGTGCATGTGTTTGTGTCTGTGTATATGTCTGTGTGTCTGTAGGTGCACAAGGGTATGTCTAAATATGTGTGTGTCTCTGGGTATGTGTCTGCACATCTGCTTAGTGCATGTGTATTTGTATATATATGTGTGTATTAGTACATATATATCTATATATGAGTATGTGTGTCTATATGTCTGTGTGTTCATGTGTCTGTGCACATGTGTGTGTTGTGTGTCTAAGTATATATCTGTGTATCTGTCTGTGGTTGCACATGTGTGTGTTGTGTATATGTCTGTGTGTCTATTCTGTATGTGTGTCTGTTATGTGTGCATGTCTATGCATCTGTGTGTTTATATATCTGTGTGTGTCTGTATATCTCGCTGTGTCTGTGTTTCTACGTATATATCTGTATGTAAACTGTGCTCTTGATGTCTCTGTGGGAGTGCACGTGTTTGACTCTGTATATGTTGTGTATGTTTGTGTGTGATACACAGAATTATACACAGATGCCTACACTGAAGACATACAGATTTATGCACAAAAAGACATACAAACATGTCTGTGTGCTTGTGTGCATGTCTCTGTTGTCTGTGTGTGTGCATGTGCGTAGCTCTATGTGTGCAGGTGTCTAAGTGTATAGTGTCTGTGTATATGTCTGCGTGTCTCTATGTGTGTCTGGGTGTGTTTCTGTGTGTCTGGATGTCTCTGTCAGTGTGTGCACATGCGTGTGTGTGCGGATTAGGTCTGTGTCTCATTCTGTGTGTGCATGTCTGCTCTGTGTATCTGCATGTGTCTCTGTATCTGTCTGAGTGTGTGTATATATATATCTGTGTGTGGTTATGTGTGTGTGTGTCTCTGTATATGTCTGTTGTGTCTGTGTGTCTTTTTGTGCACAAGTGTATGCATCTGTGTATAATTCTGTGTATCTATGTGTCTGTGTATATGTCTATATGTGTATTTGTGTCTGTGTAGAAATGTGTCTGCATATATGTCTGTGAGTATGTGTCTTGCACATCTGTGTGTGGATGTCCATATGTTTCTGTGTATATCAATTTTGTATCTGTGTGTGCATGTTTTGAGCCTGCACATAATTTCATGCTGTGACTGTGCTGCATGTGGGAGGATGTCTGTGTCTGTCTGTGCGAGTCTGTCTGTATCTATGTCTATGTGTGCATGTGTGTGTCTTTCTATAAGTCTCTGTGTGTGTATCTGTGCATGCATTGGGTGTGTCTGTGTATATGTCTGTGTGTGTCTGTGTGTCTGTCTGTGTCTGTCTGTGTCTGTCTAGGTGTTTGCTTATGTGTGCATGTCTCTGTGTCTATGGATAGATCTGTGTGTCTCTGATTGTCTTTGTATATTTGTTTGTTTCTGTGTGCTTGTGTGTGAACTGTGTCTCTGTATGTCTGTGTGGGTCTCTGTGCATATATGTGTGTTTGTGTGCCTTTGCAAATGTCTGTGTGTCTGTCTCCTTTTTTATATGTGTTTGTGTCTGTCTATGTCTGCATGTCTGTGAATACATCTGTGTGTCTGTTCATGCATCTGTGTGTTTGTGCAAATATCTGTGTCTGTCTGTATATGACTTTGTGCTTCTGTGTGTGTATATGCCTTTGTATGTCTCTCTATATGCATGTGGGTGTGTGTCTTCTGTATCTGTGTGTGCATGCATGTTTTCACCTGTTTATGTGCCTGTGTTTGTATGTCTGTGTATGTGTGCTTTTGTGTAAATGTCTGTATGTATCAGTATGTTTGTGTGTGCATATGTGAAGGTCCGTGTGTGGCTATGTACAAGTCTGTGTCTATGTGAGTCCATTGTCTCTGAGTCTATATATATGTTTGTGTCTCTGTATCTGTGTATATGTCCGTGTGTGCATGCATGTGTGTCTGTGTAGATGTCTATGTGTATATGTGTGTATGTGTATCTGTGTATATGTCTTGTGTGTATCTTGTGTGCGCATGTCTCTATATGTCTGTGTCTGTGCATATCTATGTCATGTATGCATCGGTGTCAGTGTATGTCTGTGTTTGCTCTTGTAGTACATTGTCTGTAAATATATCTGTTTGAGTCTGTGCGAGCATTTGTGTGTCTGTATGTAAATCTATCCATCTTCTCTGTGTGTTTGTGTGCGCATGTGTGTTTCTGTGTGTCTGTGTATATGTCTCTGTGTGTATATGTTTGTGTATGTCTTGTGTGTACATATCCATGTGCCTCTATCTGAACGTGTCTGTGAGCATGTAGGTGTCTGTGTATATGTCTGTGTGTATGCAAGGGCATGTCTTTATATATGTGTCTCTGGCTGTATGTCTCTAAATCTGTGTAGTGTTTGTGTATTTGCGTATATATCTGCATGTGAGTCTTTTGTGTACTGCTCATGTGTGTTGTGTGTCTATGTATATATCTTGTGTATCTGTGTGTCTGTCTATATGTCTGTGTGCTTTTGTGTCTGTCTGTGCTTTTGTGTCTGTGTGTGCCTCACTGTGTCAGTGGGTGTACATATGTTATGTGTCGTGTATATGTTTGTGTATGTCTAATTCTGTATATATGTCTGTTGAATATAAACATGCTTATTTCTGTGTCTGTGTATACATGTGTGTCTGTGTATATGCTCGCGTGTCTCTAGGTGTGTGTCTGTATGTCTATCAGTGCCTGTTTGCCTGTGTACATATATTTATTGTCTGTGCATGTACTCATGTGTTTCTGTATGTACGTACATATACAGACACACAGACACACACACCAGTGTAGTATGTGTCTGTGTGTCTGTGTCTGTCTGTCTGTCTGTGTGTCAGTGTGTGCACATGCATGAGTGTCTAGATATGTCTGTGTCTGATTCTGTGTGTATGTCTGTCGTGTGCCTGCATACGTGTGTTTGTGTATGTATGTGGTGTTTGTGTGCGTGTTTGTGTGTGTCTGTTTATATATCTGTATGTCTGTCTTTTTCTGTGTAAGTGTAGGCATTTGTGCATAATTCTGTGTATATGTGTTTCTGTATATGTTGTGTGTGTCTGTGTGTGCATCTGTGTCTCTGTATAAGTGTGCATCTGTATATGTCTGTGTATATGTGCCCGCACACTATGTGTATGGCTGTCTCTATGGCTATGTGTATCTCTGAATATGTCAAGTTTTATGTGTGTGAATGTTGCGTGTATAAGTACAAGTTGTGACAGTGCTACATGAGGGTGCCTGTGAATCTGTACCTATGTCTACATATGTGTGTGTCTTTTTATATGTCTCATTGTTGTATCTTTGCAAGCACTGGGTGTGTCTGTGTATACATCTATGTTTGTGTATGCTTGTGTGTGTGCGCATGTCTGTGTGTCTGTATATATGTTTGTGTCTGAGGGTACACGCATCGTGAGTCTGTGTATGAATTCGTGTTATGACTGTGTTGCTTGTGGGTGTTGTCTGTGTGTATGCCTGTGCATCTGTGTGTGCACTGGGTGTTTCAGAGTGTATATATCTGTGTCTCTGTGTGTTTAGCTATATATCTGTGTATATGTGTGTCTGTATACACGCTGCTGTCTTTGTACATGGCTTTGTGTCTTTGTGTCTGTCAATGTGTGAACATGTGTATGTCTGTGTATAGGTATGTGTCTGTGTAAGCATGTGTCTATGTATGTCTCTGTGTGTTTGCACATGTGTGTGTCGCTATGTATATTTCTGTGTGCCTGTGTAGATATCTGTTTCTGTCTGTCTGAATGTGCACATGTTGTGAGTCTGTGTATAAGACCCTGTTGTGACATGTTGCATATGGGTATGATTCTGGGTATATGTCTGAGTCTGTGTGTATCTCTGTGCATATGTGTGTCTATGCATATGCATGTGCATGCGGATTGGGTGTGTCAGTATTAATTTACTGTGTGTCTGTGTGTCTGCTATATGTCTGTGTGTCTGTATATGACTGTGTGGGCTTGCATTCGCACATGTGTGTGTCTGTGTATGCTTGTGTCTTGTGTCTGTGTCTATGTATATATGTGTGTATCTTTGTGTCTATGTGTCTCAGTCGGTATGTGCACATTTGTCTATGAATGTCTTGTATGTCTGTGTGCGTCTGTGTGTGACAGTATCTATGTGTGTGTCTGCATATGCCTATATCTGTGTGTTGGTATGTTATCTGTGTATAAGACCGAGTTGTGTGTTGCATGCAATGTGTCTGTGTATATGTTTATGTGAGTCTGTATCTCTGTGTTCATGTGCTTGTGAAAATATGTGTGCATATATCTGTGTTGTCTGTGTGTGATTATGTGTATATATGCTTGAGTGTATGTCTCTGTATGTATGTGTTTATGGCTATATATGTGTTGTGCTTGTGTATATGTCTGTGTGTGCATGTTGCTGTATCTATATATATGTCTTTTGAGTGTGTGTATGCCTGGTGTCTGTGTGTATGTCTGTGTCATTCTGTGTGTGCACGGGTGTGTCTCTATATATGTCTGTATGTGTCTCTTTGTGCATGGGTCTGTATGTTTCTGTTCACATGTGTCATGCAATTGTGTATCTTCGTATATGTGTGTATGTATACATATATACATATATATGTCACTTGCTTATGTGCATGTGTTTCTATGTGTACATTTGATTGTGTGTCTGTGAGTCTGTGTGTCCATGTATATATCTGTGTGTGCATGTGGCTGTGTGTTTATGTATATGTGTGTTGCTCTCTGTATACATGTGTCTATGTACATGTCTTTGTGTTTGTGTATATGTCTGTGTCTCTGTGTGCATGTCTGTCTGAATACACCTGTTTGTGTATACATGTGTTTGCTTCTGTGTTTCTCAGTGTCTGTGTATATGTCTCTATGTGTTACGGTATCTATGTGTGTGCATGTGTCTCTGTTGTGTATATGTGTTGTCTGAGTGTGTGCATGTTTGTATCTGTGTGTGTATCTATGTCTGTGTATATGAGTTAGTGTGTGTGCGGATCTGTTGTCTGTGTGTGCATGTGTGTCCGTGTAAATGTCTGTATCCATAGCTTTGTATGCCTTTGTGTCTGTGTCAGTATGTGGATATGTGTGTATCTGTATCTATGTTTGTGTGTTTGTATACACATGTGTCTGTACGTATATGTCTGCGTCTGCACATGTCTGTATGTCTGTGTGTGTGGCTACAATTATGTCTGTATGTCTGTGTATATGTCCGTTTCTGTCTGTGTGTGCACACGTTGTGAGTCTGTTTAAATCCCAATGTGAGTTGGTGCATGTGGGTATAGGTCTGTGTATGTGCTGAGTCTTTGCGTGTGCATCTCTATGCATATGTATTTTCCCATATGCCCCTGTGTATCTGTGTGTGCACTGGGTGTGTCTGTATAAATTTATTGAGTGTCTGTGTGTCTATCTATAAGTCTGTGTGGGTCTGTGTGTGCACATATGTGTGTCAGAATATAATTCTGTGAATGTTTGTGTCTAGTGTCTGTGACTATGTATATATGTGTGTCTCTTTGTGTCTATGTGTCCCTGTGTCGGTATGTGCACATTTCTGTGTCTTCAAATGTCTACGGATGTTTGTGTATGCACATCTGTGTGACATATTTATATATGTGACAGTCTGTGTCTATGTCTGTATCCTTGTGTACACATGTTGTCTGTGTGTAAGAACGTGTTGTGTGTTGCATGTGGGTGTGTCTGTGTATATGTCTGGGTGAGTCTGTGTGCAATTATGTGTGTGCTTTCCCATATGCCTGTCTGTGTATCTGTCTGTGCACCGGGGTATCTGTATAAATTTATTGTCTGTCAATAAATTTAAAAAACTGGGGACATTGGTGGTGGGAAATGTAACCTGGCAGAGGGGCTGGCATTGCAACAAACACTGTATGACTGAAACCCAATCAGGAACAACTTTGTAACTGCATCTCAGGGAGACTTGATAACTCAAAAACAACAACAAGTTATCCAGGGGGTGGGTCAGAGCAATAGAACAATTGGTGGGATGCCTTGCAGCGGCAGACTGGGGTTTGATGCCCAGCATCCCACTTGGTCCCCCTTGCACTGCCAGCAGTAATACTGAGTGCAGAGCCACGAGTACCCCCTGAGCATGTACCCCCTGAGCACCGCCGACTGTTCACCCTCTGAAAACGCCAAAAAAATGATCGGGTGTCAAAGCTGAGAAACCTTGACCTCCGGACAAATAGATTCCCTTAAAATGGGAGTTGGAGGAGAAAATACTTCCACTTATCTCATTCAAAGTTTGACTGAAATATCTTTCATGTAAGCGTCATCGATGTTACGCCTCAATAGGACATTTCTGTGGTCTGGATTAGACAGAACAACTGTGCATGTTACTAACAACTAAGCTGCAGGAAGTTATTTGTTTCTGCTCTCAGAAGTATTCCCAGCTCAGTATTCCTCCTGCGAGGCCCCAGAGCCTCAAAGTCTGAGCTTTCAACATGCAAAGAGTGCCCAAACCTTGTGAGTCTTCTCCCGGGGCCCAAAGGAACTTCTTCCAGCTCGTAAGAGTCTCCAAGCTCCGTTGAAAGGTCTTGATTCGTCCCAAACACAAAGGTTTCCATTCGAAAGGACCCGTGCACGCCTGTGTCCACTGCACTGCTAAGTCCAGACGTGGAAACCACCCAAAGGCCCAACCACGGACCAAGGGATGAAGAAGTTGTGAGACATAGACACACAGTGGGACCCGCTCTGCTCTACGAACAAAATCATGCAGCCTGCAGCCCCATGAATGGAGCCATGAGCATCATGCGCAGTCCAGCCAGTCCGAGGGACAGGGGCTGACACGGTGCTCTCTCACTGCAGGACTTACAGAGACATAGCCAGGGAGCAAGGAGGGCCAAAGGCAACACGCGGGCAAACTGAGCCCGGCCCTTGGGGGAGGGAGGTGGGTACCCAGTGCCAGATGTGTGTCGGGATGATGTGCACGCAAAGCACCATTAACTGCCTTTCAATCACAGAGGCTCAAACAATCAAATGGGGGGTAAAAAACTACATTGAAACAGTCAAAATTACAGTTTATTCTTTTTTCTTTTGCTTTTTGGGTCACACCTGGCGATGTCAGCTGCATGCAAGGCAAACGCCCTACCCGCTGTGCTATCGCTCCAGCCCCGCCCCAGTATTCTTAATGCAAAGGAGGCATCAGATAAAATTTCAAATTTCCAACACAAGACCCAGGTAATGGCTTGTGCTGAGAGGTCCAGTGGAATATAAGAAATGTCTTTTCTTGTTTCTGCAGAGAGGAAGCAGCATCATGAATAGCTGAGCCTTGGCACGACTAGAAGAAGACACAGCAGAAACTGGCTAAACCACGTCTGAGATGCTGGAAACTCTGAAGGACTTTTCTCTAGGTTTCTCCATGAAGAAGGAGGAGGGTGATGCATATTTCAATATATAGGGACTTGAGGATTAGTCATAGCACTAATTAAGTACTAGCTTACATCAACAGTTTTAGTTTCATACTTAATTAACATGATTGGAGCTCATAGCATTATCCCAGAATGAAAAATAATATTTTTTAATTATTTTTTATTTTTTAGGATTAATATTCACACTGCCAATATCACTCAGAATAAACAGGAAGGCTGTTGGTCTTGGCAGGCATTGTGTTCAATGGAAGGTAAAGGATGTAGGTAAAACAAAAAAACAACTTCAAGTTAAGAGATGATTTATAGTTCTCCAAAATTACATGTTTCCAAATAAAGAAGGCTAAGTCAGAAACGATATCACTGTCACTGTATCGCTGTCATCCCGTTGTTCATCAATTTGCTTGAGTGGGCACCAACCAGTAATGTCTCTATTCGTCCCTGTCACGTGCTATTGTAGCCTGATGGCATATTGGGGGCTCCTTCAGGGTCAGGGGAATGAGGACCATCATTGTTATTATTTTTGGCATATCGAGTACGCCACTGGGTAGCCTGCCAGGCTCTGCTGTGCGGGTGGGATACTCTCGGTAGCTTGCCGGGCTCTACGAGAAGGATGGAGGCTTTTGGGGCAGCCTCTACTCACCTTTACAGGCAAAATAAATAAATCAAGTGAAATACTTTAGATAAAATCTCAGAATACATTATATAATCCCTTTAATAAATGGTTCTACTTTGCATACTTTTTACAAAATTTTGTCTGGTTAGGAGCATGTCAAAGTTGTCTTGTTTTTATGAATTTCTGTTATCAATGACATATTTTGCCCTAATATAATTTGTGATGTGATAAAAAAATGGACACAAGAACACAAAAATTTTCCACATATATTATCTAATATACATTCTCTGCTTTTTTGAATAAGGCATGAACAGATCAAAATCCATTATCATTGGGTCAGATAATCTAATGCTTGAGGTGTGGATGCCTTTGATGTGGCTGACTCCTGTCTGATCACTAGCACTTCATGGTCTACTCCACTCTCTCCCGGCATCATGGCTGGGGTATAGCCCAGGAGTCTCAAGCACTGCCAGGAGAGCCCCGTAAACACTAGCACTGTAGGGTTTGAGCAGCACCACATAATCAGGACCCTCGTATCAGAAATGATATAAAGACATAAATAAATGTCTCCCTAATTTTGAAGAGACTACATTGATTAACGGGCTGGAGCGATAGCACAGCGGGTAGGGCATTTGCCTTGCACGAGGCCAACCCAGGTTCTATTCCTCCGGCCTCTCTCAGAGAGTCCAGCAAGCTACCAAGAGTATCTTGCCCACGTGGCAGAGCCTGGCAAGCTCCCACTGGCTTATTTGATATGCCAAAACCAGTGACAGACAAGGCGCACAATGGAGACGTTACTGGTGCCCGCTCAAGCAAATCGATGAGCGGGAGGACAGTGCTACAGTGTTACTTTGATTAAAAACAGGAAGCATAGTCAGGGAGTGGATCGAACAGTTGGATATGCATCGGGCCCTAGGGCTGACCCTTGATATGGCCTGGTCTTATCCCTGATGGCTGGGCCTCCAAAGACCAACAACACCAACAAATCTTGGAAATCTCGGGTCGAACAGCCTCCTAACACCACCTGTTCCACATCAGGGACTTATCCAGGGTACAACTGGCAGCTTGACTTCATGCAAAGGATCAAATGCTCAAATGTTTAAGGTATAAATATCCATTGGTTCTTATTGATAGCTTCCATGGATAGGCAGAAGCTTTTCCGATCTGTACTGAGAAAGTCAGAGACGTGGCTTGGTGTTTCTATGTAGTTTAGACAGATTTGGACACAGGAAGTCATTTTCTATCAACCAGAGGCATGGGTGAAGGAGTTATTACTTTTCATTTTTATGGTAAGACTGGGTATGCCATTATGCTGCTTTGGTGACTGTTGTGTTTGTTAACTTTCATGTTCTCTGAAACGAGAAACCATTTTGCCCTCAGTAAGCCAGAGAAGACCTTCTACTCCTCCAGGGTCTAAGACTCTCTAATAATATTCCTCAGCCTAATCTGTCTGATCTTTTCTTTCAGAGGTTGATGATTCCAGGAACCCAACCCATTCATTGTCTGGCGCCCATTAAAAACGAAGTTATCATGAGGTTTCACCCCTTGTGCAGTCAGGGTCAGCCTCCCTTTGTCAGCAGGAAGAAACTCCAGAAGTTGGATCTTCAACCATTTCCCTTTCAAGATTTGTCACACCCAGCGGCCTCCCCTGCCTACCCGCAATGGTGCTCTCCAAGCACAAGCCCTGCTGTGCATCCTGGGGAGCCAATCACCAAGCCTAGTATGGACAGCCTGATACCATCTGGAGAGGAAATTCAGCATAGCACAGGGAAGGCGGTCACTCAGGTGGGCAAGGACAAGGCCCCGCATGGATGCCTGTCCAGCACAGCACAGCCACGCCCGGGGTCCAGCCTGCTCAGGCCACCGCAGGGACACGCAGGGCAAGTCTCTTCACAGGCGGAACACCCCTCCAGCTCCCGCTGCTCCTGCCTCTCCCCCTCATCCACCATCCCCCCAACCCTAGGTCACTAGGAACCTCTGAGGTCCTTATAAAGATCCGAGCCAGGCGCCCTCTCTCAGAGAGCCAGATTCAATCTGTCTATGGTAGAACACTGGGCTCTCAGTGTTCGTTTCCGTGGCTTGGCTGTGCTCATGACTGCAGGGCTCAGTGTTCGGGGATGGCTCCTGACAGTGCTCCGAGGAGCAGGAGGTGACTGGTGCCAGGAAGCAAATGCTGTCTCCCATGCACCAAGCACCCTCCCAGCCTGTGAGCTTTCACCTTTGGGGCTCCAGTGCCTCGAGGCAAAAAGCCTCCTTAGGGTCCAAGGCGGGAAGCCAGGGAACAACCATTGTTTGGAAGAGCCACAGCATGGGATCGAAGTGCAAGCTCAGGTCTCAATAGCGCGGGCTGTGGCGGCCTCCGATCCAAGCCCCTTTCTTTGAGATGTGCGTTAGCCGATCCTGGGGCTTGGCTCTGTCCATCTCGTCATAAACACCCAGACCTCCTTGCTTTTTCCTCCATCCGTCTCTGGCCAGACTCACTTGGGACCTTTCCAGACACTCAGTCTGTCTTTCTAAGGTCTTCTGGGCAATCCTGGAAAAGAAGAAGGGCCATAACTGGCCTCCGAACTGTCTTTTTCAGAGGACAGATGGGCATCTGGCTCTCCAGAACTGGGGGAAATGCACACACACACACACACATACACACACACACACGTAATTTGGTGCCACTGCTGACCCCTATTATCAGGGCGTTACCGAGGATTATGGGGCCCAGGAAGGAGAAGGAGGGTGTCACATATGGAGTCTTGCTCCCTAGACTGGCATATTTTCTCAGAAGCAGGAATTCACGTTCGAGAAAGCCCTGGTGGGAAGCAGCAGCGGCAGCAGGGACCCAGCCTACCCCCTGCACAGTCCCCCGTGAGGGTGCCCCAATGTCGGGGCAGAGCGCCCCTCAGTCTGCTCCCCCAAAAGTGTGCTCCAGCCCCGTCTTCCTGGACACCCCAGAGAAGAAAAGGAACTGAGAAGCCAGGAGCACGAGAAGGAAGAGCCACGGGCCCTGGGCTTCTCCCTCCTGCCCTCTCTCCCGCCACGTCTGCAGGTGAGTACAAAGGTGATGCAACTGAACCAAACCCATCGCTGGTGGCCACGGCCATCATGGCCCGCTGCAAGGCAGCCTTTGGACACAGGGAGATTTCTTGTTTCTTCTTTATTTGTTTTTGTGACACACCTGTTAGAGCTCGGGGCATACTTCTGGCTCTGTGCTCAGGGTGGTGGCTGACGGTGCACAGGGGATCCTGTGGAGTGGCCGGGATGGAATTGGTACAAGGTTTTTGTGCATGCTCTTATTTCCGACAAGAAAAGAGATCTTGCAAAGCAGATATTCCCCGAAAGGACCACATCAGCCAGCAACGCAATGAATAGCCTCTTTGGAAACGGTGCAATGCAGGTTTGTGTGTGCACCTGTAGGGCACCAGTCACCAGTCACCAGCCAGCCGGGATCTTTCAAGAGGGATCTTCACTAAGTGCAACAGTATCCAGGTTGAGATGTAGCAGAGGTGCCTCTGCCAGTGACTGCACCAAGGTCCTGAGCCAGGAGAAAACCAGTTTCCAAACGCCTCGAAGTAGGTAGGTTGTCCAGCAGCAGGCTGGCCAGCTTCTACTGCTTCCCAGGAGTTCCCTTCGCATTGCCTTTTACCCCAAATCGCCAGCAATGAGACTGACGTGTTTGGTGCCTAGATTCGGCAGGAAATCTAGTCTGTATCAGCATCTCTAGAGTATTCCCAGGAGATTCTCAAGGGGCCAGAGGGGAAGATCATGAAAGGGGGACAGAAGATGACAGCCCTCCCCCAATCGTGAACGACTTTGTCACTGTGTATCTCACCGTCATTAAATGGGGGGAAAATAAAGGATTTAAACAAAATTAAATTTAAAAATAAAATTCGAATTAAACAATTAATTAAAATAAAATTAATTTTAATTAAAAAACTAAAAATTAAAAGCTCACAATAAAAAGTTTTAATTTTAAAAAAGATTTTAAATTTTTGTTTTTTGGGTCACACCCGGCGATGCTCAGGGGTTACTCCTGGCTTTGCACTCAGGAATCTCTCCTGGCAGTGCTCAGGGGACCATATGGGATGCTGGGGATCGAACCCGGGTCGGCTGCGTGCAAGGCAAACACCCTACCCGCTGTGCTATCACTCCAGCCTGAAGATTTTAAAATTTTAAAATTAAGATTTTAAAATAAAAAATTAAAAAGCACTAAATTTTAAAGAGTTAAATTCACATCTAAAAATGACTAGGACCCAAGCATCAGGACAGGGCAGGGTCTGGAAGGAAAGTGGGATGAGGCTGTGGGGGATGGGCAGACAGAGCAGGCCACTGTCCAGGCATCTGCACTGAGGGGGACTCTCGTGGCCCTGGTGCTGGATGGAAAGAACCCCAGAGGATGCCCTTTCTCTGTCCCTGGTCCCCGAGGGGCACATGGTGCCTCGTGGCCCCCTCCTGGGGTCCCTGCAGCTCAGCCCCAGCCTCCTCTCAGAGCTCAGGGATCTCTCCCGAGGGTGCTGGGGAACCCCGCAAGGTGCCAGGACCCCAGTGGGCTTGGCTGCTGGCACTGTCCCACTCTCTGGCCTAGTGTCCGGGTCTCGACAGGATTGAAACATTACTGGCTCGGTCCCAACCTTCCATTTATAGAAGCCCCAGGCCAGGCAAATCAGAGGAGACCTACACGAGAGGGTCTGGGCTAAATCTGAAAGGACAGACCTTTAAACTTGGCACCTCTCAGCAGCCTACTCTGATGTGGAACAGGTAATGCATTGTTTACAGAAAATAATATATCTATGGGCCAGAGACACTGGAGCAGGCAAAGTGCTAGCCTTCCACACAGACAACCTCGTTCCGACCCCCAACGTGTCGCTTATCCCCCAAATGCTGTCCTGTGTGATCCCTGAGCACTGAGCCAGGAGGAAGCCCTGAGCACTGCCAGATGTGTTCCCCATTCCCCAAAGTGCCACGATGAAAATGTGGCACAGTGACACTTTGAAAGGCATTTTTAAACAAATGCTCTTCAAACCAACATACTTGTGTTCTGGTTTTCGTTCCTAAACATTGAAAGGACTGATAGGTGCTCTTCATAAATATGGATGCTTTGTTCTGTTTAGAAAGCCCATGGACCCTCAGGAATTACTCCTGGTAGTGCTCATATAGGATGTTGGGAATCGAACCCGGGTTGGTCCTACCCGCTGTGCTATCTCTCTAGCGCCCTCTCTTTCTTTTCTTTCTCTTTCCTTCCTCCTTCCTCCCTCCCTCCCTCCCTCCCTCCCTCCCTCCTTTCTCTCTCTCTCTCTCTCTCTCTCTCTCTTCTTTCTTTCATTCTTTCTTTCTTCTTTTCCATTCTCTCTCTTTCTCTCACTCTCTTTTTCCATGTTCCTTGAACCTTGGAATTAATAGAATGAAAGAAGCATCAGGAAAAGTTCACAGGCAGCTTTTGGCAGGAAACAGCGCCCCCCAGTGTCCACACGGACAAACAGCTCATACACGGGCAGGAGGTACCTCAGTCACGCTGAGCGCCTGGACACTGAGCCCTGTTCTCAGTGACCAGCAGCTGGACGGGTTCCAGAGCGGCGGTGGCTCAGTTCCCTGCCTCACTGCATCACACCGGCCTGAGCCGGGGAAACGGGTTCGGGGCTCTGCACGTGGGTTTCCGGGGGCACCTGGTGGACATGTCTCAGGCTCTTCCCCCTTCACAGCTCTAGGGCCCAGGAGGGCTGCCTGGGGATTGTTCTGGAAGGTGCAGCTCCCTTCCGGAACGCCTCTTTGCAGCTCTGGGCTCCTGGCTTCTGAGGAGCCTGCAGGGTCGGGGAACGCAGGTTCAGGCAGTGGCACAAGCATGAAAGTTCCCCTGACCAGAGGGCAGCAATAGCCGCGAGGTCAAACTGAACAAGTGGGAAAGTTTGAGGGGATGCTGTGTACCCTGTGACCCCCAACAGAGATCCAGTGTCATGAAGGCAGCCTGAACTCCCTCCCTCCCTCCTTCCCTCCCTCCCTCCCTCCCCCTTCCTCTCTCCCTCCCGCTCTTCCTTCCTTCCTTCCTTCCTTCCTTCCTTCCTTCCTTCCTTCCTTCTCTTCCTTCCTCTTTTTATTGCTTTAGAAATTTTTTAAAGTTACTTTTATTACACTGCCGTTATCCATAAAGTTATTGCTAACAGTTGCTTCTGGCACACAATATCCAAGTGCCAACCCCGCTGTGCTCCCTCCCTGCACCAAGGCCCTCGCCCTCCCCCCTCCCAGCCCACCTCTAACGACCCCTCATGGATTCCACATTATTGCTCCAACACGACTTAAAGCAGCTGCAATGGGATTATCGGGCGATAAATGTCCAGCCCAGTGCCTTCTCACCAGCCCCAGCCTGAGAAAGCTCCCTGGGGCCAGAACGGAAGGGTAAGAGGTGTTTCCGGCTGGACTGCGCCTTGTGGCAGCAGAAGGAGCTGGGGAGGAAACGGCCCAACACAGAGGCCGGTCCTTCCCGACCAGGCCTTGCCTCGGCCCGACAGTGCCCCCGGCTCCCCGCATGCCCACGTGCCTCTGCACAGTCTCCGCGGCACAGTCCAGAGTGGCCAAGCCCTGGTCCCGACCATGGGCTTCGGTGTCCCCCAGACAGGACGTGGCACAGGGCTCAGGGTCACAGTGCTTGAGGGCCACAGGGCCCATCACAGGGCGGGAGGAGCGGGGATCTCTTCCTCTGTCCCCGCTGGGTCTGGTGTGGGCACAGGAGGTGCTCACAGTCCCGGGGAAGTGCTCTGCCTGCGGGACCCCACGAGGAGGATCAACACAGGATCCATTTCTCTCCCTTCTGCGAACAACGATCTGTTTCCCCATTGTGTTGACTTATCTCTCAGGGGGATACAACTGACAGTGCTCAGGGCTGACACCTGGCTCAGTGCTCAGGGGTGAGTCCTGGCTCTGTTTTCAGGGCTCCTTCTGGCTCTGTGCTCATGGATGACTCCTGGTCTGTGCTCTAGATTCCTCCTATCTCTGTCCTAAAGGAAAACTCCTGGGTCTGTGCTCCCTAGACCTAGGTTGGCTTCCCTAGACCTCCACTAGAAAATGGGATGTACTAAAACTTTCCTTCGGGATGAGGGTAGCCAGGTTCAAACACAAGACACCCTGTGACTTTGAATTCTATCTTCAAGGGACACATTGCTACTAAAGATCTGTCTGCCATTGACCTGAAAATCGATTTTAACAAAGCATCCTGTATTGGCTCTAACTGGTGAAGTGAGCCATTACCACAATGTTGAAGAGAACAAATTAATATCTGTTTCGAGTCATGAAAACTGTAAATAAAATTTAAAACTAGGACACAAGGAGAGAGTTCTATTGGTTGAAAACTCAAGGAAGATTTGGGTGGGAAAAATCCCCTTGATCAAGTGAGATTTGATCAAGCTGCAAATGAAAGATGTGCTCACATCTGGCAAACAGATGCTAAGGGTGATGGCTAGAAGCAAGCGTAGTAAATGTACTAGCATCAGGAAGCCCTTACAAAGTCCACGGCGTGGCATCCAAAACCACCTACAGTGAACCCAGCTTTGCCCAGACTCAAGCAACACCACCTGCCAGGAGAATCCACGGGAGAAGCTTAAGGCAGGAGCCAGCCAAAGTGTTTTGGAAAGAGGCAGGACATGCTTGCTAGCCTGTGCTCAAACTGTCCCTATGGCAACTCCCAGCTCCATCACCGAATTACCCACTGACAGCAGAGGAAAGGATAGATGTGGCCGCGTCTCAAGAAAACTTTACTCACAAGAGCAGCAGGCAGGTTGGGTTTCACAGACAGCAGAGAAAGGAATGGATGTGGCTGTGTCCCAATAAAACTTACTGACAAGTGGCTGTGTCCCACTTAAACTTATTGACAAGAACAGCCAGCAGTTCAAATTGGATGGGACAGAGACAAGTGGATGTGGCTGTGTCTCAATAAAACTTTATTGACAAGAACAGCAGGCAGTTAAGATATCACAGACAGCAGAGAAAGGAATGGATATGGCTGTGCCTCAATAAATCTTTATTGACAAGAACAGCAGGCACTTTGACTTTAACAGTACAGAGAGGAATAGATGTGGCTGTGTCTGAATAAAACTACTGACAAGAATAGCAGACAGTTTGGATTTGATGGACAATAGAGAAAGTCATGGATGCAACTGTGTCCCTACAAAACTTTATCAACAAGAACAGTAGGCAGGTTGGATCTGCCCCAAGCTCTAGTCTGGGGACCAAAGGCAAAAGAAAAGATTGTTGGTGGCTCTTAACACTATGGATGAGCTTTTCACTCAAAGGAAGAAACAGCAAGGGCAAGAATTATTTACCGCCATCTCCTCTACCTGGGTAGAATTGGCAGGATGTTGAAAGGTTTAAGATAGGGATTGATACCACCAAACTCCATCATCAATGCAGCTCAGACGAGTCGGTTTTCTGACTTGTGAAATCAACTAGCCGGCTGAACAAGACCTAGATTGTGAAAAGATTAAGATGTCTGCTTACTGGAGGCAGATTAGCAATGGAGTCACAAAGGTACCTTCTGTCCTAACACAGGGAATACCGTGCTGATTAAATTGCAGCCAGCCTCGCTGTATTTCATCTTATAAAATGCCCCGTATTCTCCTTTCTGTTAAAAACACATAAAGAACACATAAAACGGGAAGGCTTCTGGGGTGATTATCTTTCACGTTTGTGTTCTTTATTCACTACAGAGGAAAAGTAAGATCATAAAGTCTCACCGGATTAATGGGACAGTGTCTGAATTTTTATAGATGTCTCCTAATTCCTTCCCGGAGGCCAGAACTAGCAGATACATTTGTTGAAAGGGGATATCATTCATCACATCTCTTGTGGGGTAAGAACTTGCAATTCGATACAGCACAGCCCATCACTTTATTCAAAATTGAACAATGAGCAACAGGATGTCAGTTTATTCTTCTTTATGCAACCTATGATAAATATGGACACATTCATTCAGTGACCACTTTCTGCTGGGGAGTCAGCAAGCGTACAAATGTCTACAGCAATTTATTCGTCTGTGGTTCAAACCGTCTTCTCTGAGACACATCCTAACTCCTTCAGTACGATGAACTATTTCAGCTGCTTACTTTGCAAGACAGGACATAGGATATGAGGGGTTAGAATTTGGGGGAAAAAAGAGCTGATTTTGTTACACAGTAGAAACTTGCCATGTACCCAGAAAATCTGAAACATACATCTAAGATTCTGACGATAATGTCAGAAAGGCACATTTATTTGTTTTTAATGTGCTGCCTGGGAAGGTTTCTTAGAACCTAATAATAGTTACTGGGTTCAGAAGAGTGCCTTTAGGGGAAAAGTATATGTAAAAAATAATGATTTTCTATTGGTTTTTGGGAGTCGCTGGGGCTATGCCCAGCTGACTCCTGGCTCTGCACTCAGGTCTTACCTGGGAGGGGCTCAGGGGACCGTGCGGGGGCATAATATCATGAGGAGCCGTGCTCAGTCCTGTTCGATCTGATTTTGGCTGTGATTCTGAGGCCGTGAATTAAATAGGAAGGACCCATGACGGCGACTGGGAATTGCTGCTCGCACCCGGTCTGCTTGCAGGGAAGGGGAAGGGGAAGGGGAAGGGGAAGGGGAAGGGGAAGGGGAAGGGGAAGGGGAAGGGGAAAGGGAAGGGGAAGGGGAAGGGGAAGGGGAAGGGGAAGGGAGGCGTGGAACCACCAGTCCCACTACCTGGATGGGAGAGTGCACCACTGCCACCAGGTGGAAGAGGGGAGAATTGCTGCCAGCCAGCCCCCAACAAACAACCCACCGGGCCTCAGGGGCTGCGGGAGAGGCAGGGGGACAGAGAAGTGACCACCAGGACAAAGACAGCTGGAAATGGTGACTCTGGACAAGAGCTTTGTGCCGAAAGGAGGCAAAGGGACACACAGGATAACTCTCAGTACCTGTATCGCAAACCATAATGCCCAAAGGGGGAAGAAACAGAGACAGAGACGAGACAGAGACAGAGACAGAGACAGAGACAGAGAAGGAAAGTGCCTGCCATAGAGACAGTCTGGGGGGAGGGTGGCGGGACAGAAACTGGGGACATTGGTCGTGGGAAATGTAACCTGGCAGAGGGGCTGGCATTGCAATACTGTATGACTGAAACCCAATCAGCAACAACTTTGTAACTGTATCTCAGGGAGATTTGATCATTCAAAAACAACAACAAATTATCCAGAGGGTGGGTCAGAGCAACAGAAAATTTGGTGGGATGCCTTGCAGCGGCAGACTGAGGTTTGATGCCCAGCATCCCACTTGGTCCCCCAAGCACGGCCAGCAGAAAATACTGAGTGCAGAGCCACGAATACCCCCTGAGCATGTTCCCCCTGAGCACCGCCGACTGTTCACCCTCTGAAAACGCCAAAAAAATGATCGAGTGTCAAAGCTGAGAAACCTTGACCTCCGGACAAATAGATTCATTTAAAATGGGAGTTGGAGGAGAAAATTCTTCCACTAATCTCATTCAAAGTCTGACTTAAATATCTTTCATGTAAGCGTCATTGATGTTTCGCCTCAATAGGACATTTCTGTGGTCTGGATTAGACAGAACAACTGTGCATGTTACTAACAACTAAGCTGCAGGAAGTTATTTGTTTCTGCTCTCAGAAGTATTCCCAGCTCAGTATTCCTCCTGCGAGGCCCCAGAGCCTCAAAGTCTGAGCTTTCAACATGCAAAGAGTGCCCAAACCTTGTGAGTCTTCTCCCGGGGCCCAAAGGAACTTTTTCCAGCTCGCAAGAGTCTCCAAGCTACATTGAAAGGTTTAGATTTGTCCCAAACACAAAGATTTCCATTCGAAAGGACCCGTGCACGCCTGTGTCCACTGCACTGCTAAGTCCAGACGTGGAAACCACCCAAAGGCCCAACCACGGACCAAGGGATGAAGAAGTTGTGAGACATAGACACACAGTGGGACCCGCTCTGCTCTACGAACAAAATCATGCAGCCTGCAGCCCCATGAATGGAGCCATGAGCATCATGCGCAGTCCAGCCAATCCGAGGGACAGGGGCTGACACGGTGATCTCTCACGGCAGGACTTACAGTGACACAGCCAGGGAGCAAGGAGGGCCAAAGGCAACACGCGGGCAAACTGAGCCCGGCCCTTGGGGGAGGGAGGTGGGTACCCAGTGCTAGATGTGTGTCGGGATGATGTGCACGCAAAGCACCATTAACTGCCTTTCAATCACAGAGGCTCAAACAATCAAATGGGGGGTAAAAAACTACATTGAAACAGTCAAAGTTACAGTTTATTCTTTTTTCTTTTGCTTTTTGGGTCACACCTGGCGATGTCAGCTGCATGCAAGGCAAACGCCCTACCAGCTGTGCTATCGCTCCAGCCCCGCCCCAGTATTCTTAAAGTAAAGGAAGCATCAGATAAAATTTCAAATTTCTAACACAAGACCCAGGTAATGGCTTGTGCTGAGAGGTCCAGTGGAATATAAGAAATGTCTTTTCTTGTTTCTGCCGAGAGGAAGCAGCATCATGAATAGCTGAGGCTTGGCACGACTAGAAGAAGACACAGCAGAAACTAGCTAAACAACGTCTGAAATGCTGGAAACTCTGAAGGACTTTTCTCTAGGTTTCTCCATGAAGAAGGAGGAGGGTGATGCATATTTCAATATATAGGGACTTGAGGATTAGTCATAGCACTAATTAAGTACTAGCTTACATTAACAGTTTTAGTTTCATGCTTAATTAACATGATTGGAGCTCATAGCATTATCCCAGAATGAAGAATAATATTTTTTAATTATTTTTTATTTTTTAGGAATAATACTCATACTGCCAATATCACTAAGAATAAACAGGAAGGCTGTTTGTCTTGGCAGGCATTGTGTTCAATGGAAGGTAAAAGACGTAGGTAAAACAGAAAAACAACTTTAAGTTAAGGGATGATTTGTAGTTCTCCAAAATTACATGTTTCCAAATAAAGAAGGCTAAACTCTTTAAAGTCAGAAATGTTATCCTTGTCACTGTATCGCTGTCATCCCGTTGTTCATGAATTTGCTTGAGTGGGCACCAGTAATGTCTCTCTTCATCCGTGTCATGTGCTATTGTAGCCCGATGGCATATTGGGGGCTCTTTCAGGGTCAGGGGAATGAGGACCATCATTGTTACTATTTTTGTCATATCGAGTACGCCACGGGGTAGCTTGCCAGGCTCTGCTCTGCAGGCGGGATACTCTCGGTACCTTGCCGGGCTCTCCGAGAGGGATGGAGGCTTTTGGGGCAGCCTCTAATCACCTTTACAGGTGAAAGAAATAAATCAAGTGAAATACTTTAGATAAAATGTCAGAATACATTATATAATCCCTTTAATAAATGGTTCTCGGCAGCTCCGGCCGAAACTCACGCATGACTGAAGACCCACAGAACAAGATAAGCGGAACTCTCTGAGACCTTGGACTCCAGGCTCAACGGACCCAGGGACAGAAGTTCTCTGCTTGCTCCCACCAACCGCAGGTGACAAAGGGATTATAATCAGGAGCCCCACCATACCCTGCCTGTCTGCTTCCACCAACCACCCAAGACCCAGGGATCGGAATGCGCACAGAAGACCCACCCTACCCCTACCGGGACCATATAAATACCCCACTGGCAGACCTCCACTACTGACACTACCTCCACTACCCAGCCGTCGCCACACTCCAGGACACTTTCTGGACCCGCGCGGCCGCTTCGCGGCCACGGGACCCATCATAAGACACTAAATACCCATCTTCCGGAATTGCCGTACAATATCTGATAGGGTTCAAATATGGTAACACCTACAAGGGCGATTAGAGGTCGCCCCAAAAACCTTAGGTTATGACAGGCCCTAGAGGTCATTCAGGTCCAGCTCCATATGGGGCTTTGAGAGTATGACCAAAGCATCGGTAACTCCTCACCTATACTCACTGGGAGACCTGGTCTAGGTTCGGTGACATTAGACTGCCATCCTTGAACCTCAGTGGAGAGGTCCCTATCCCATGACCCTGATCATGCCGTTCACTCTGAAGGTGGAAAGAATCAAAGCCTGGGTCCATGCTTCACATGTGAAAACTGCCTCCCCCCTTGAAGACAGGACGACAACGGCCAGTGGTGTGTCCTGCCAACTGGAGCCTCTCCCTCCAAGATAAAACTGAAGAAAGTGATTGAAGGGATCCTAGGGAGTGGCACGGGTTATTCTCTGCTTCTGTTTGCTCAGCTGTGAAGCAAACTCACTCTGAGCCCAAATTTTGGCACTGGGTACTTTCTGCCACTATGACGGGTAGAATTATAGCCAATGACACCCAGGAAAGATGGAGACTGCACAGTTTCACCTTGGTCTGTACCAGTTATGGCCCATCCTGGGACTTGTGTTTGTTTAGGGACCTATAACTTGTAAGATTCCCCCTGCTGAGCCGATTTTAACCCAGAAATATAGGATAGACTCCCAGCAATTGTACCAAGGGTCAGCTAGAAGACTTGGTTTGTTTGCACATATGACCTGCTAACGTCTGGCTTGTCCCCTTCCTATCTCATTGACTCCGGTACAGGCATATTGTTATGGAAGGGGAGCTGGGAAGGTCAACTTCTCACCCTGATCCCACCCCTCATGGGACCCCTAGTGCTCCTGCTTCTGTTCCTGACTGTGGGCCCCTGTTTCCTGGATGAGTTGGTGGCATGGAGTTTGTGAAAGAACGTGTCAGTACCATTCAGCTTAAGGTACTCAGAAAAGTATTTCCCTCTGAAACAATTGTAGGGGTCAAGATTGACCCTGCTCAACCACGGGCATAAAAGAAAAGGGAGGAATGAGAGACAGAGAAGCAAAGGCAGCGCCATGACAGGCTCTTACAGAAGCCAGAAAAAGCTGGGCGTAGGTTTCAGTTCTGGAATTCCTGCGAATTGGGCACAGATACCTGGAACTGAGTCATGATTTCCCTGAAGCGAGATAGCCTGGGTGAGGTCAATGATGGGTTACCAATCAGGTGCAGGTAGGGAAGCTTCCCTATGTAACTCCAACTTATACCCAATCAGCTAAGTACAAGTAGTGAGAAACCCCTCATACTGCAGCTGAAATGGTAGTCTGCGGAAAGTCCCTGTTCCATGATGCTATGGGAGAAAAGTCCTTCAGTTTTGAGACTCGGGGCCACTCGTTCTGAGAAGGCTGCCACTGTGTCGGTGAGCTTGATGAGGGCCCTAGCTTGAGCTAGCCGAGCTAGCTAATAAAAACCCTTTGCTTATTGTATCACAACTTGTCTTCGTGTGAGTGCTCTGGGGAGATCTCGGCCCGGTTTGACACCACCAACAATGACAATTACACCCACAACACTAACACAACAGCACAACCACGAGCAACACAGATACAACCACCAGCACTGACGACACTGTCACACCCACAAGCACAGCAAACTCAACAGGAAAGCCAGGAAGAATGCCCAGCCACTGGCATACCTGTGAAACCAAGAATCAGCCTAATGAATGCGAGCACCAAAAAGGAAGGAAAACCCACCCCCACACGCCAAGAAACCAGAAGCAATTTTACCGTGTCTTGCCAAGAAAGCGATTGGGCCATTACTTGTCTTCAGTGGGAAAAATCCGTGCATGGGGCTGTAAAGGCACTAGATATGGCCCCACATCCATCCTAGGGGGTCTCTCTCCTTGGCTTGTATGTCTGTCTGAGGCAGGGGAGCCCCAACCCCAATTCCAGAAATTCTGGGCCAGCCAGGCCAGCTGAGCCCACCCTGAGCCCTGAGCACTGAGTACCGAGTGTGGCCGGGCCAGCTGAGCCCAGCCCTGAGCACGGAGTACCGAGTGTTTGGGGGCTCCAGCCCTGCTGAGACTCCGGAGCCTGGTCAGCTGTGGGTGGGCGTGTCTGTGCCTTCAGTCCTGCACCCATGGATGAGGATGCTGCGGGTGCTTTCTCGGGGTGTCCGACCCGGCAGTGGCCTCAGAGTCCATGGCGCGGGACCTCTGTGCCCCCGGGTAGGGGTCAGATGGCGGCTGTCTCCACCTCAGCGTGCCCCCGCACACCTGGAGGAGATGCCCGCGCAGGCGCGTTCACTGCCCCCTGAACATCGTGTCCACACACCGTCTGTGCGTCCACCAGCAGGAGCCTTCAGTGGCCGCTGTCCACGCTGCGGGCCTTTTTCCTCCTGCTAGGGCCCAGCAGGGGCGCTGAGCCGGGAACAGCGCCTGCCCTTCAGCCAAGTGGCTCCCCCTTCCCATCAATGCCAAGATATTCCTGTTCCACTGAGCAGCTGCTCAGGTTTGGGGGGGCAGGTTGGGCTGCGTGACTGGTCTGCAGGAAACTCAGCATTAAATGACCTTGCAAACGCCCCGCATCCAGGCTGCAAAGCGGGAAGAGGCTGCAGCTGGGAAGAGTTAGGCTGTTCTTCCGGTGCCAGGGGTTGTACCACCCCAGCGCGGGCTGACGGGGAAGGGGATGGGTGCGCCCTCTGCCCTGCACCCCCGTCGATGGCTGCCCTTCCCCACCGCACCCAGCATCCGCATGAACCTTCTCACAACGTCCATGATGGTTGTGGAACACTGGGAACCCACGTCAGACTCTGCACTGGGTGCTCCTGGCATGTGTGCTTAAGGCGATTGCTTCAGAGATGGTTACCTACCCTACACGCTCTTCTCTATAATCACACACAATAGTAGAGAATTTGATTGTCTAGTATTCACAGCAGGTTTATCCTTTTGTAGCCAAAATGATGGTGACCCTTCCTTCCTTCCTTCCTGCCTGCCTGCCTGCCTTCCTTCCTTCCTTTCTTTCTTTCCTTTTTCTTTCTTTCTGTCTTCCTTCCTTCCTTCCTTCTTTTCTTCCTTTCTTTCGTACTTTTTTAGTCATGGTGAATTGCAAAGTTACTCATCATTGAATTTCAGGCATAGGATATTCCATTCCAGTCCCACCAGTGCTCACATGCCTCCACCAGTGTCCCCAGTTTACGTCCTGAGCCTGTCTCTCGTGGACGCACTGTCTGCCTCTTTTCAGCACTGCATTCTGCTCCAAGTGACCGCTGCCCCCGCCAATGGCCTATTGTAGCCTGTTCTCCCCTGCCCCAGCCCCTACAACTAGCAAGTTTTCTGCTGGAGACTGGTTCTCATTCTCTGTTTCGGTTGCCTTGTGTTATTCCCCGACTCTGTTTCTTCATATCCTGCACGGTAGGAAGACCATTCATGTCTGTGCTTCTTCCTCTGACGCATTTCACTTTGCCTGAAACTCTCCAGAACCACTGATGTGGTAGCACATGACATGACTTCATCTTTCCTATGACTGAGTAGTATTCCACTGTGTATCAGGGTTCCTCGATCCACTCATCGGCTCTTGGGCACTTGGGTTGGTTCCACATTTTGGCTCCTGTGAGTGACTAGTGCTGCAATGAACACAGGAGCGTAGAAGTCTTTTCTGCATTGTGGTTTTGGACCCCCGTATATAACCTACTGCTGGGTCATATGGAAGTGCAATTCCTAGTTGATTGAGAAAGGTCCCTGTTGTCTCCCTAAAAGCCCGGGCCAGTAGACACTGCCCCAGCAGTGAGCACGAGGCTTCCTGTCCCCGCATCCACACCAGCACTGCTTGTTCTGGTTGGTTTGCTTGTTTTTGGCTTTCAGGGTTACACCTGGAGATGCAAGGAATAACCTACATCGGCACTCAGGAATTACTGCTCCTGGTGGTGCTCGGGTTATTCCTGGCTCTACACTCAGGAATTACTCCTGGCGGTGCTCGGAGGACCACATGGTTGTGCAGGGGATTAAACCCTGGTCGGCCAACGCCCTCCCCTGTGCTGTCGTTCCAGGCCCGGTTGCTCTCATTCTTCTGGATGTGTGCCAGTCTCTTGGCATCAGATGACATCTTGTTTTGAGTGGCATCTCCCTGATCATGAGCAATGTTGAGCATTTTCTCACACGCCTTTTGGCTGGTTGTATTTCTTCTTTGAGGAAGTTTCTGCTCATCTCTTCTCTCCAGTTTTTGATGAGGTTGGATTTCTTTTTTCTTGTAAAGTTCTACCAGTGCCTTATATAACTTGGAGATTGATTCTAAGTCAGATGAATGGTTTCCACTTGTCACTGGGCCATTTATTTTTCTTAAATTTTTATTAGTGAAACACCATGAGGTACAGTTGTAGACTTACAAAGTTTTGTGCTTGGGTTTCAGTTATACAATGATCGAATACCCATCCCTCCACCAGTGCCCATACTCCAACACCACCAGTCCCAGTATCCCTCCCTCCCCCGTCCCCCCAACCCACTCCACCTCTGTGGCAGGGCATTCCCTTTTGTTATCTTTCTCATTTTGAGTGCCGTGGTTTGCAAAAGAGCCATTGAATGGCAATCTTTTCCGGTCTATAGTCTACTCTCATCACGCATTTTCAGTGGGCCAATTTTGTATTCTGGTCATTGTTTCTTTTGCAGTTCAGAAGCTTCTAAATGTATGTATGTATGCATGTATGTATTTAGCTTTTTGGGTCACACGTGGCGATGCTCAGGGGCTACTCCTGGCTCTGCGTGCAGGGATTACTCCTAGCAGTTCTCGGGGAAATATATAGGATGCTGCGGATCAAAGTCCGGTCAGCCATATGCAAGGAAAGCAGCCTATCCCTCCGCTCTGGCCCTAAGGTTCTGAATTTCATGTAGTCCCAATTGTTTCTCTTGATTTGTTTGGTGTGGCCAGTGGTCTTGCCTCATTGAGGATGCCGCTAACTTCAATATAACGGAGATTTCTGCTAATCTTTTCCTCTATATACCTTATGGATTCAGGTCTGATATCCAGGTCTTTAATTCCTATTGATTTTATTTTGTGCACGGCATTAGAAATGGGTGAGTTCATATTTTGACAGTGACTGCCAGCTTTTCCAGTACCACGAGTTTTAGAAGGTTTTCCTTGCTCCGCTTTATGTAACATAGAGTTTAAACATCAGGAAATGAGCGTTTATATAAGTTTATATGAGTGTTTACAAAATAACATTTTATTGTTATCCTATAACTATGAATAATTAGCCCACTATATATTTCCTGTGTGTATGCATACAGCAGGTAGGTTGACATATATATTTAGCACATACTGATAGAGATACGCAGAGATGTGTTACTTGAAGGCTTTAGTCTTCTCTCTGTAGAGAGAAACAACGGTCCTCAGACTCACATGAAATATAAGAGGCACTAGAGAGAGAGTATAGCACGGATGGAGGGTGCTCGCCTGTTCCAGTCTCACATCATACACGGCCCCCTGGCACTGCCAGGAGTGATACCTGAGCACAGAGCCAAGAGTCAGTCCTCAGAAGGGCCCATAATAAAAATAACATAAAAAATAAGTGCCATATTGCTTAGACTTTGTTGCTGTCTTCACCCATGCTAAACACATCACATTGTCACAAACAGTGTTTGAGCTGGAGAGGGCAGGGTGTCACTCACTCAAGGGATTGGGTCATTGTAGCTTTGGACCATGGCTGGACTTGACAGAGACACTTTGCTTGTTGCAAAACACCCACACCGTCATCCTTCCCTACTAGAAAAAGGTACAACGGCAAGACACACTGAAGTTTGTTATCCGCAAAGGGAAATAGGGTCAACTTGTATTCTTCAACGGGAGGGACCCCAACACGGATGCAAACAAAAACTCCCAGCCGCGTGCGGTGCGCCCCTCAGCAACATCTCAGGCCTGGATTCCCTGGCTGGCCGCCAGCTCCCCCGATGAGCCCCGAGTGTCCACTGAAGCCCGTTCCCATAAGGCCTCACCCACGCCCCGACCCCCCAGAGGGTGGGGAGCCCGGGGAGGCTCAACTCTGCGGGCCCCCACGTCCAGGCACCTCGTGGCCGTGCTAAAGCCCACCCGCCCTCCGCTCTGTGCTCCCGACGGTCCCATGTACGCACATGGTGGGGGGTGCGGGGAGGTTCCACCACGCAGAATCCCCGAGCCCCGAGTCCTAGGTCACGCGCCACGTCACTAAGAGTATGCCGGAAGGAACACTGGTTCCTAGGGACATGCCGCACCTGCACCCTCCAGCCTGGACGCTAGTTGCCAAAACAGGACTTGAATTCCTCCTACAGACCAGGCCCAGCTTGGTGCCCTGCGCCTGCGGCTGCCCGCTGGCTCTTGCTCCGCAGGCCCGCACCTACCCACAGCTTGATCACCCCCTTTCTGACCCCTCCGCCCACGGTGATTGCCCCCACCTCTGAGGGGGTGGCAGAGACCTGCTGCAGCGGGAATGGGGACCCCAGGATACAAAAAGGGGACCAGGGCTCAGGGAAATGGGATGAACCAGAGGGAGGCAGGCCCAAGGGGGGCGTGGCAGCCCAGAAGAGGGGGCGTGGCAGCCCCAGGACAGAATGAGGTGGACCCTAAACCATATCAGGACCCAGAGAGATCACAGAGGGTCCCGTGAAATTCCCTCTATGCTGCGGTCCCCTGAATATCTCCGGGGGCAGTGGCCGGTACTGCCCAAACCCTGCCCAAAATCCTAAGAGGGAATCCAAGGGACCCGACTTCAAGGACTCCCGTCTTAAACATGCCTATCCGTTGGGCGCACCCTGCACTGCTCGAAGGATGCAAAGAGTGCGCAGAGGCGACCGCAGAGCGTGAGGGCACAAAGTTCCTAGTGGGAAGTGGAAGGCCCAGCACGTGCAGGACCAACGGGTCGAAGCCTGACCCGGTACCAGGTGTGTGGGGCTCCCGGGGAAGATTCCAATTCAGTGGGACCCCTCGCCTGGGCGCTCTGTGCACGAGCCCAAGCCCACACGCCCTCTGCTCTGTGCGCCCGACCGTACCATGCGCGCACATGGCAGGGGGGGCATGGGGAGGTTCCACTGCGCGGGACCCCCGTACCCGGAGTTCTGAGGCCACGCCCTACATCACTAAGGGTATCCAGGAAGGAACGCTGGTTCCTAGGGACGCGCCGCACTGGCACACTCCCACTGGGACGCTAGTCTTGGACGCTAGTCGGCAACACGGGACGGGACGTGAATTCCTCCGTCAGACCAGACGCAGCTTGGTTCCCAGCACCTGGGGCTGCCCGCTGACTGTTCCGCGACAGACCCGCACCTGTCCGCAGCTCGATCACCCCCTTTGAGACCCTTCCGCCCACGGTGAGTGCCCAAGGGGGGGACAGAGACCTGGGGCTGCGGGGATGGGGGAGCAGGGGTCAGGGAAATGGGGCCAGCCTGAGGGAGGGAGGCCCCAGGGGAGGGGGTGTGGTAGCCCCTGGACAGAAGGAGGGAAGCCAAGGGAGGAGGGTGGGGAGCCACAAGGGAGGAGGGTGGGAAGCCCCTAGAAAAATGATGGGAATTGCCAGACAGAATGGGGAACAGTGAGGGAGGAAGTTGAGAGTCCCCAGGGAGGAGGGTGAGAGACCAGAGGGAAGACTCCAAGGAGTCCCTAGGGAGGAGAGTGGGAGTCTCGAATGAGAAAGGAGGGAAACCCTAGGGTAGGTAGGTGGGATTCCAGAGGGGAGAGTCCAAGGAGCCCCTAGGAAGGAGGGTGAGAGTTCGAGGGAGGAGGATGTGGAGCCCCTAGGAAGGAGGGCAGGAGTCCAGAGGGAAGACGCCAAGGAGTCTCTAGGGAGGAGGGTGGGAGTCCAAGAGGGGGGTAGAGAAGCCCCTATGGAGGAGGGTGGGAGTCTCCAGGGAGGAGGGTGGGAAATCCCAAGGGAGGAAGGTGGGAGTCCAGAGGGAGGAGTCCAGGGAGCCCGTAGGGAGGAGGATGGGAGTCCCCAGATAGGAGGTGTCTTCTGGGCTGACAGCACTAGACTTGCATGACCCGAACTCGCTTCCGGGCTCCAGAGATGGGCCCCCAGACCCACCAGGAGGGACCCCTGAGGAAGACCTGGAGTCAGCCCTGGGCACCATGGGGCGTGGCCCCAAAGTTGACCAAACAATAAAATGGTTTTTGTGTGACCCCTGGGGACCCCAAAGGTGCAGAAAGGGCCCCAATGGCAGGGAGGGGGTGTGCGTCTCTGGGCTGCCAGGGTCTGAGTGTGGCCTGTGATCTGCAGAGCCCTGACCCGGGATGACGCGGAGACCGTGCGACATGTGGTTCTACCAGGACCTGGGGACGCCGCGACCAGCCCAGGCGCCATGCACACGGGGCTACGGTGGGCCCAGCTCTGTGGGGCATCCTCAGCCCCACGCCCCTTATCCCTACAATCCAGGGCCTTATGTCCACGGCCCGCCGACTTACTACCCATGGCCGGGGCCCAGTGGCCAGCCCACAGGGGCCTATGGACATGGCTACTATGACCAGCGGGCTCGCCGCCAGGGTCCCCAGTTAGTACCCTCTGACCAGCATGGATGGCCCGTTCGAAAGGAGGAAGACTGGTGTGAGGCTGTGGTCTACTGTCCACGGAAAGCCCCCTGCTTCCAGAGGGGCACGCATCACTGTCAGGCCCTGCTAGGCCACAAGACCCCTCATGGCCGGGCGGTGACCCCCGCCCCAGCCCAGAAGGGGGCCCCAGTGCCCCAGAAGGAGGCCCCTCCGCCTCCGCTCCCGGTGGCAGTGCCCGCCCCAGCTGCACCCGCAGTCATAGGGTGGCCACAAGCCCCTGACGATGGCCAGGTTGTGTCCACCAAGGACACACAGGCCTGTCTCAGTGACGTGGAATCGATGGAAGTTGTGTCCTGCGGGAGCAGCATTCAGTCCATGGATGCGGAATCCCAAGGGGAACCACTCAGCGACATGGAGGTGGATCCACCCAGTGTCCCCATGACCCAGCCACACGCTGCGATGGCCGCACCCCAGGGCCAGGCGACCCACGTCCAGGCCGCAGGGATAACACAGCAGCGCTCGAAGAGGAAGAGAAACAACCGTGCGAAGCTACAAGGCCCACAAAGTAAGAGACACCAGCCGGGCGCTGGACTGGGCCCCAATGTCACCCAGGGCGCCCCTGTGCCTGTGCCTGCCATGCAGCTCCCTTCGGCGCCGAAGCCCGTGCCCCCCAATGTTCCGGGACCAAGTGGCACCCAAGGTGCCCCTGCACGCATGCCAGCCTTCCGATTTGCACCTCCGCGGCAGCTCGGGCCTCCCAACGTGCCGGGGCTAAGTGGTCCCCAGGGCGGACCAGTGTTCCACTTTGCACCCCCGAGGCAGCTTGTGCCTCCCAAGGCACCAGGGCCACGCGGTACCCAGGGGCCACCTGTGCCTGCACCCGCCATCCAGATCCCACAGGTGTCGCACCCTGTGCCCAGCTATGTGCCCGCACCCCAGCAGGGCTTGAAAAGTGCTGCCACCCAGCAGGGCGGGTACCAGCGGCCACTTGTGGCTCCTGCTACTCTGAAGCCTAGGCCCGCAGTCCAGCAGGGCTCAGCCAGTGGTGCCACCCGGCTGATGTGGTACCAGCAGCCACTTGTGGCGGCCCCCAACCAGGTCCCACCAGCATGGCATCCTGTGCCCCCCCATGTGCCCGCACCCCCACAGGGCTCGAAAAGGAGTGCCACCCAACACGCACAACACCAGCAGGCACTTATCAATCATGCCAACCAGGTCCCACCTGCGTGGCACCGTGTGCCCCCTCGCGTGACCCAGCAGGGCTCGAGCGCCAGTGTCACCCAGCTGGTGTGGCACCAGCGGTCACTTGTTGCCCCCTATGGGCAGCAGCGTCAGGGTGCCCCAGCCCGGAAGCTTAGGCGATAGGGGTCCCAGAGCTCAGGGGCTGCGGTCCTATGGGGCCCTTATGGCCGGAGGCCTCACGGTCAGACACCCCCACTCAGACACCCTGGGGCCCCCCTGTCTGAAAGGTTTCTCAGCACCTCCCATTACCATCCATATTGTTCCACAAATGACTTGGATCAACTGCTCTGTATGAGTCACACGATATAATCTGTTCTTTACCTTAGAATATATGATAGCATATTTTTTTCTCTAAAATAAAGTTGTTGCAACGTGTGTGGAGCCTGCACTGTGCTTTTCTCTCCGAGCAGGTGAGCGGGCATCGCCCCGTCGGGGTGAGGAAGGGCAAGGAGGAGCCGGTTGCTCTGCAGTGCTCCCCATTCTGAGCGCTGAGAAGCTCAGCGCGTCTCCCTGCTCCTCCATGCTGAGGGTACTTGCCCCTTGGTGGTAGCCTCAGCTCTACTCAGCCCCGTCCCAGGCCAGGCTCCTCCCCCATCTTAAGCACCACTGTGATCTCCAGCCAAGCAGCAGAATGGCTGAGGACCAGGGGGAGAGACGGGGCGGGGGCTTGGTGGAGGCACCCGCATGGCAGAGACAGCCCTGGGCTCACTCCCCGTGAGCCCCAAATCCAAACACCTCCAACACTGGGATTGAGACATCGGGGGCGAGGCCAGAGACTGAGGATAGTGGGCGGGCATTGGTCTGGCACAAGGCCCACCCATGTTCCACCCCGTACCTGCCCCCAGCCCCCAGGAGTAACTCCCGAGAGAACAGTCAGAGGTGACCTTGAGCAACACCGGGGCTGGTGCCAAACTTGAAAGTACTTCGATCAACTCCTAGGGGAGGGGGTGGGAGGGATCAATAGCTCTGTTAAAGCCTCTAGGCCGCAGGCAGCAGACCCCAGGGCCGCCCGCCTCTCCCCGAGGACTGCACAGATTTTTGCTCACCGTCAGCAGCCCCCACTGCAGGGGCCGGGCTGACTGGGACCCGGGAGCCGGATTCGGCGTGAAGAAATCAAACCCAGGGGCTGGGAGGGACTCAAGGGGGTGACTGAGCACGGCACAGCCACGGCTCATCCTGACCCTGACGGAACCTGAGCGACACCTGCGGACGGGACACTTGCCTCCTCCTGAAGCGGCCGGCTCCTCTGGGACAAGTGGAAGGTGGGCCATGGTCCTGCCCTCCGGGAGCCGGGCAGAGACACGGCTCTGAGGTGGGGTCACACAGGAAGGGGCATGGGCTCAGACGTGGGCTCACACAAGTAGGGACACGGGGGCTCTGAGGTGGGCTCACACAGGGAGGGCTATAGCGCTCTGAGGAAGGGTCACACAGGGACGACACGGGGCTCTGAGGAAGGGTCACACAGGGAAATACAGGGAACTCTGAGGAGTCAAACAAGTAGGGACATGGTGCTCTGACATACAGTCACAGGGAAGGGATTGGGGCTCTGAGGAGAGCTCACACAAGTAGGTTCTCGGACCTCTGGGGGGGTGTCACAGGGTTCTAGGGAGGGGTCACAAAATTAGGTGTACGCACCTCTGAGATTGGGTCACACAGGGGTAACGGGATGGACAGGAGGCTCCGAGGAAGGGTAACACATGGAGGTACACATGCCTCTTAAGAGGTGTCACATAAGTAGGTAGATGGGACTCTGAACCTACTTATGACCACTCCTCATAAGAGTGGTCATAAAGGGATACAAAGCTGAGGATCACAAAGGGATGGTCACGGGGGGACACAAAGGGACACAAAGGAGGGACACAAAGGGACACAAAGGAGGGACACAAAGTAGAGGGTCACAAGCAGATGGTCACGGGCTGTCACAGGGTAGGGCCACAGGGCTCTTACGTGGGTCACACAAGTAGGGTCCAGCACTCAGAGGAGAGGTCACAGAGGGAGAGACAAGGGGTTCTGAGAACAGGTCGCATAAGTAGAAATACGGGGCTCTGAGGTGTGGTGACAGGGGAGGGACACAGAGCTCTGAAATATGGTCACAGAGGACAAACCTGGGCTTCTGGGGAGGGGTCACACAAGGACGGTCACGGAGTCTGAGAAGAGGTCACATGGGCAAGGACACAGGCTCTGAGAAGGTGTCACACAGGCAGGGACATGAGACTCTGAGAAAGAGGGACACGGGGCTTTCAACAGGGGTCAAACGGGCAGGGACAGGGGTTCGGAGGTGAGGTCACACAAGTATGGGCACGGGTCTCTGAAGAGGGGGCACATAGGGAGGGACATGGGATCTGAAGTGGGGGTCACACAAGCAGGGACACAGGGCTCTAAGATGGAATCACCCGGCAAGGAAGACAAATGGGTGGGGGGGGGTCACATGATGTGTACATGGGGCTCTGAGGTTGGAGGGTTTATGAGTAGAGTAAGAGGCTCTCAGTTGAAGTCACACAATCAGGGACTCGGGGCTCTGAGCAAGGGTCACACAAGCAGGAAGAGAGGGCTCTGGGGACAGGTCACAGGGCCAGGGCCAGGGTTTCTGAGGAAGGATCACACTAGCAGGGTTATCCGACTCAGTGGGGGTCAGTTGTCAGGGAAACAGGTAGCTTCACAGAACAGATCCATCGGACATTTGTGGGTCAGACAAGCAGGAATGTGATTCTCTGAAGTAGGGACCCTCAAGCAGGGTCCATGGCTCTGAAGTGTAGTCGCACATGAAGGGTCATGGGAATCTGAGGTGTGGTCACACAGGCAGGGACACGGGCTTTTGAGATGGGCTCAAGTTTGGAGGGACACAGGGCTCTGAGGAAGGTTCACACACACTGGAACATAGGGCTCTGAGTTTGGATCACATGGTTGGGGACTCATGATCTGTGGAGGGGGCACACAGGTAAGAACAAGGGTCTCTGAGGGGTGGTCACATGTGTGGGACATAGGCCACTGACATCAGCTCTGACACAGAGATCTAAGTTGAGATCACACAGGCAGGGACACAGAACACAGGGGAGGTTACATGTCTAGGATGTGGGACTCTAAGTGGGGGACATGCGCTCTGATTACGGGCAAAGATCAGGGTACATAGTTCTGAGGTAGGGTCTCTTATGTAGAGTCATGGGAATCTGAGGTCACATGGGCAGGGACACAGGGCTCTGAGGTCAGTCAAAGTAGTGGAGACATGGAACTCTCGCTGAGGAGGGGTCCCAAAAGCAAGGCTCTGAGGGGTGGCGACACAAGCTGGGACAGGGCTCTGAGGAGATGTCACACAAGCAGGGACATGGGACACTACAGTGGATCACACGGGCAGGGGCAAATGACTCAGGTGGGCCACATGGCAGGAATATGTGCACTGAGGTGTATTCGCAGAACAGGGACCTCAAAGACAAGCAGGGGCGTGGTACTCTAAAGTGGGGATAAACAAGCAGGGTACACGGCTCTGAGGTGAGGTGACACAAGCAGGGACATATAACTCTGAGGTGAGGTCATAAAAGCAGGGACATGGGATGCTCAGTTGTGATTTCACAGGCAAGGCTGTGGGGATCAGAGGTGGCATTGACTGGATCTGAGGTGGATGATCACACTAGTAACAACATGAGGGTTGTGTTCCGATCACACAGGTATGGATCCAAGGCTCTGATATGGGGACACAACTGCAAGATACGAGGCTCTGAGGTGGGAGGTCACACGAACAGTGAAAAGGGTCTCTGAGGTAGGATCACATGGGCAGGATCACTGGACTCTGTGGTGAGGTCACACAAACAGAGATAAGAAGGTCTGAAGTGGGGTCACACAAGCAGGGTCATGGGGATCTGAAGTGTGTCACAAAAGGTCATGCTCAAAGGTCCTTGTGGAGGTCACAGAGGCAAAACCATGGGGTCTGAGGGGTTGTGACAAGGGTAAGGGCACGGGTTTTGGAGGTAAGGTCAGGTAAGGGGCAGCAAGGACTAAGGTGGGTCACATCAAAGGTAGAGTACAAACCTGTGTCACACAGGAAAAGTCTCTGAAGTCGCGGTCACAAAGTCAGGTACGAGGACTCTGAGTTGCCTGTGGGGAGAGGCCTATGGTGAGACCAGTTTCTTTTCTGAGATCATGCTGGAATGCAGGGACATGCACACTGAGTTGAGGTCACGAAGTGGAGACCGGGGGCTCTGGGTCAAATTAGTGATGGTCTTACATAGGGTGAGCAGGGCCATGACAAGAAGCTCTGATGTGGGGTTAAAAGAACAGGGGCATGCTTCTGTTGGCTGTCACCCAAGACAGGACGGCAGATTCTGAGCTAGGGAAGCAGGCAGAGGCCTGGGTTCGGTCACAGTAACACACACAGGACAGGGTCACACAAGTGGGACAAGGGTTCGTGAGGTGGGGCACACTGACAGACATGCGTCCCTGGGAGGGTCAGACCAGCAGCGATAGGGACTGGCAGGGCTCACCCACGCAGGAATAAGGGCTTTTTGAGAAAGAGTTCAGGATTGGGGTGTGTGCATGTATGCACGTATGCACAAAGGAAAGAGTTCAGGATATTTGCGGGATTGCATAGTGCAGCGCCCAGGGAGGTTTGTTTCTGTGTATGTACAATGGAAAGAGTTCAGGATTGGTGTGTGTGTGTGTGTGTATGTGTGTGTGTGTGTGTTTGCACGTGCGCACAATGGAAAGCCTTCAGGATTGTCCCAGGATGGAAGTTTGCAGGATTGCATGGTGAAGTGCCCTAGGGGCAGTGTGTGTGTTTGTGTGTGTGTTTGTATGTGCAGGTAAACACAATGGAAAGAGTTCAGGATTTGCTGCAGATGGGCAGTTTGCAGGGTTGCATGGTGCAGCACTGTATCTACAAAGATTATGTAGATACAGCCTCACCCTGGCCAGGCCTGGGGGTCAGGGGCCTCTGTTTCAAATCTGCTAAAGCATCAACGTTTCTATCAAGACAGTAATATCAAGCTTTAGGACTGCTGCCCCCAATGACCCCTGTGCTGTTGGCAAACTGGGATGCATTCCTTTGGGATCTTCGGGAATTCGGATCTCTGCAGGTGTTACTTGTTTTGGCATCTGGAATTCTGATCTCAGCAGATGTTATTTTTCTCTACCCTCTCTCCAACCTTCCCCAAAGTTCCATAAAAATCTAGGGAAAATAATAAAATAAGAACGGGGAGTGGGGGCAAGTACCTTGGGCCTTATTCGTGTTTCTGGTCAAGGAATAAAGATTATAAAAATTGGCACCAATATAGCCATAGCAGATGCATCCTCAGGGGTCAGTTACGGGTCTGTTGTAGCTTTGTGTCTCTCGTGACACTATAGGGTCCAGGTGAGAGAGGAGAAAGAAAATGTTCCCTGCAAAGGTGTTTGTGTGTGTGTGTGTGTGTGTATATGTGTATGTGTGTGGAAGGGGCAAGGAGTTGGTAGCTGGGGGCTTCCCAGAGAGTCTTAGTTATTAATTGGGCAGCCTGGGGATGACATTCCCCTGGGGATGACATTCCCCTGGGGATGACACTCCCCTGGGGATGACAGCTTGTAGCAAAAGATCCCAGTTTCAGAAACGTGCCTATGTGTCTCTGTTTATATAAGTGAGTGTCGCTGTGTGTCTGTTGTCTGTGAATATGTCTTATTTTTGTGTGTCTAACTATATGTCTGTGCATATGGGTGTACTGTCGATGTGGGCAGTCTGTGTCGCTGAATGAATGTATATCTGTGTATAAATATCTGTGTGTATCTGCATGTGTCTGTGTCCATTTAAATATCTGTGTCTGTGTTCCTTTGTGTATGTCTGTAGGTCTTTGTACATGTGTGTCTGTGTAAATGTCAGTGTGTGTGCCTATGTTTCTATGGTCTCTATGGTTAGCTCTGTCTGTGTGTCAGTGTATAAGTCTGTGTGTATATTTGTGTGTGTCAGAGTCCGTGTGTATATATGTCTGATGTCTATGCTAATGTGTCTGTGTGTGCATGTAGGTGTGCTGTGTGTATGATTGTTTCTCTGTGTATAAATGTATGTGTGTCTGCGTATATGTTTGTGCATATATCTGTGTCTTGTGTTTACACCATGTGTGTCTGTGTATATATCGGCATGTCTCTGTATGTGTGCATGTGTGTCTGAGTCTGTGTATTTGTCTGTTCTATGTGTGTCTAAATTTGTAAATGTGTATTTCTGTGTTTACATTTGTGTGTCTCTGCATGTGGGTGTTTATGCATTTGTTTTGTGTGTCTGTGTTGGTATACATTCGTTTATAAGGCGTGCATGGTGTATGTGTCTAGTTGATAGTGTCTGTGTTTCAATGTATATATCTGTGTGTCTCTGTATATGACTGTTTGTATAAGTGTCTGTGTCTATATGTGTTTGTATCTATCTGAGTGTATAGCACAGCGGGTAGGGCATTTGCCTTGCACGCTGCCGACCCAGGGTCGATTCCTTCGTCCCTCTTGGAGACCCCAGCAAGCTACCGAGAGCATCTCACCCACACGGCAAAGCCAGGCAAGCTGCCCATGACATATTCGGTATGCCAAAGACAGTAACAACAGGTCTCACAATGGAGGTGTTACTGGTGCCCGCTCAAGCAAATCGATGAACAATGGGAGGAGAGTGCAGTGGCTGTGTGTGTGTACATGTGTGTCTCTCTGCATGTGTGGATATACATCTGTGTGTGTCTGAGTGTGCTATTGATGTCTGTGTTTCATGACTGGGCACATGTGTATCTGTATCTATATGTGTGTTTGTGTGTACATGGGTGTGAGTCTGTGTATATGTCTGTGTTGGGTGTGAATATGTGTCTGTTATAAGTCTGAGTTTGCCTATGTCTGTGTGCACATATTTGTGTCCGTGTGTATATGTGTCTGTGTGTGTTGGTGTAACTGTATGTGCGTGTTTTTGTGTCTGTATTTTTGTGTGTCTCTCTGTGTGCATGTGTTTGTGTATATCCTGTGTGTACATGTCTGTGTTCACATGTGTGTGCCGCTGAATATGTATTGTATCAGTGTGTCTATGATGTACTTGTGCATATGCCTCTGTGTGTCTGTGTGTGCGTGTATCTGCTTATATATCCATATGTCTGTGTGAGTCTCTGTGTATACAAGTGTGTATGTCTGTGTATATTTCTGTGTCTCTGTGTGCATGTATGTGTCTATGTATCTGTTTCTACGTCTATTTGTGTGTCTGCGTGTATCTCTGTATGTGTGTCTCTTTTGTGTGCATGTGCATTTGTTGTATGTCAGCATTATTGTGTGCATACAGTGTCTATGAGTTTCTGTATGTATCTGTGTCTCTCTTCACATATGCATCTGTGTATATGTCTGTGTGGCTGTCTGTATGTCTGTGCATGAGTGTATGTCTGTGAATACGTGTCTCATTGGGTGTGGGATTGTACAGCTGTGTGTGTGTGCACACATGGGTGTGTTTCTGTGTCTAAGTCTGTATGTGCATCATGTGTCTCTGTGCGTCTATCTAAATGTCTATGGGTTCATGTGTCTCTGCTCCTATGTGTCTGTGTATGTTTGTGTCTCTGTATGTCAGTGTGCACAAACGTCCGCACATGTCTGTGTTATATATCTGTTTCTCTGTGTCTGTGTCTGTGTCTCTCTGTATATGCGCATGTGTGTGAGTTTATGTAGACATCTTTGTTGTGTCTGTGCGTGTGTGGGTGTGTCTGTCTGTGACTGTGAATGTGTATATGCTTGTGCCTGTGTATGTCTGTGTGTCTCCGTGAATGTGTCTATGTTGTGCCAGTGTATGTCTGTGTGTATTTGTGTGTGTGCGTATCTGCGTTGTGTATATACTATGTGTGACTGTGTGCATTTGTCTATCTGTGTGTGTCTGTTTATGTCTGTGTATGTCTAGGTGAGCATGTGTGTGTGCACTGTGTGTGTTTCTATATATGTCTGTATTGTTTCTCTGTGCTCATGTATTTTACGTGGAAGTCTGTGTCTCTGGACGTGTGTGGGGAATGTTTTTCTGTGCATATGTCTGTGTGACTACCTGTTTGTGTGTCTGTGTACATAAGTGTATGAGACTGTGTGTGTGTCTGTGTGCACTTGTGTATTTGTAACTTTGAATCTCTAGAAGTATGTGTGTTGATGTGTGTGTCTGAGTGTCTGAGATTCTGTATTTATGTCGGTGTAAGTGTATGTACGTGTCTGTGTGTGCATGTCTGTGTCTCTTTGTGTGCACGCATGCTCCGGGTGTGTCTGAGGATGTCGGTGTCTCTGTGTGTGAGCGTGCCTGTATGTGACTGTGTCTGTGTCTATAACCGATTGTGTCTACCTTATGTCTGTTCGTGTCTGTTTGGGCATAGGTTGTATGTCTGTGTATACATTTATGTGTGTCTATGTGTGATTGTGTCTGCACGTGTTATGTATATATTATGTGTCTCTTTGTATCTGTGTACATGTTTGATTGTGTTGTGTGTCTGTTTATGTCGCTGTGTGTATATGTCTGTGTGTATATATGTCTCTATGCCTGTGTGCATGTGTAAACGCCTGTTTGTGTCTTTGTGTTGCACTAGATGTGTCCTGTGTATGTTTGTGTATCTATCTCTGTGTATATTTGTGTGTATATGTGTGTCTATATGTGCATGTGTGAGCCTGTCTGTACATCTGTATGCCTTCGTGTGCACAGGTAGATCAGAGTCTATATCTGTGTATGTATCTGTCTGCGTTTGTGTAAATCTCTGTTTGTGTATCTTCGTGTGTCTGTGTACATGTCTGAGTGTGTCTGTGTGTATATATGTATCTGTGTATATTTCTGTGTGCACATGTGTATATGTCGTTCAAGTCTGTCTGTGTGCATAGGGGTTTGTGACTGTTGTATCTCTGTGAATACAGTCCATGTCTCTATGTATGTGTGTTTGTGTATATATATTTAGTGTCTGTGTGTGCATGTGCGTGACTATCTGTGTATGTCTCTGTGTGTCTGTGTGTCTACCTATGTATGTGTCTTTGTATGTTTGCTGTCTGTGTGTTCTGGGTATATGTCTATGTGCATGATATGTGCATGTCTGAGTGTATGTTTGCCTGTGTTCGTATGTTTACTATATGTGTATGTCTATATGCGTCTCTCCATATGTCAGTGTACCTCTGTGTGTGCACCTGTGTTTGTGTGTCTCTCAGTGTGTGCATGTATTTCTGTGTGTATGTGTGTCTCTGCATGTCTTTGTATGTCTCCATTTATGTGTATGTGATTTGTGTCTGTGCATATATCTGTGTGTATCTCTGTGTGTCACTGTGTATACGTCTATGTGTCTCTGTATATGTATTTGTGTGGCAGTGTGTGCGTGTGTGTGTTGGTATTTGTGTGTATATGTGTCTGTGCATGTCGTCGCCTGTCTCCATTTATGTGTATGTGATTTGTGTCTGTGCATATATCTGTGTGTATCTCTGTGCGTCAGTGTGTATACGTCTATGTGTTTAAGTGTCTGTGTTTACGTGTCTGTTTGCATTTATCTGTGTGTCTCTGTGTATACGATTCTGTCTCTATGTGCATGTGTGTATGCCTGTGTGTGCCAATAAATCTGTGTGTCTGTGTGCGCACGTGTGTTGACACATGTGTCCGCGTATATTTATATGTCTGTGGGTATGTATGCACATGCAAGTGTATTTGTGTGCATGTGTGTCTGTACGTTTATGTGTGTATGTGTGTTTGTATATCTGTGTATATAAGTATGTCTATATGTCTGTGTGTCTCTATATATGTCCGTTTGTACCTCCACGTCTTTGTTTGTATACGTGTCTGTGCATATTTTTGTGTATGTCTATATGTCTGTGTCTGTGTACTTGCTTGTGGGTGTTTGTCTATGTCTGTTATATATGTGTGCATGTGTCTGTGCACACGTGTGTCTGTGTGCCTGCATGTGAACAGTGTTTGAGTCTGTGCATATGTCTGTGTGTCTGTATTTGCATTTGTATATATGTCCATGTGTGTCTGTGTGTGCATCTGTATATCTGTGTTTGTGCATGTGTCTGTTTAGGCTTGTGGATGAGTGTCTGTACGTTTGTGTATGTCTGTGTCTGTATTTTCATTCTTGTGTATGTCTCCCTCTCTGTGTCTGCCTATGAGTGTCTTTATTTATGTCTGTGTGTACGTCTCTGTGTATGTGTAAATGTCTCCATGTCTGTATGTCTGTGTGTCTGTGTTCATCTGAGTATATGTCTTTATGTCTATGTAGGTGCATATGTGTGCCTGTGTGTCTGTGTATACATATGTTTGTGTGTCTGTGTGTGTGCAAGTGAGACTCAGTCTGTTTCTATGTGTGTAAGTGTGCTATTTGGGTATGCCTACATCTGTGTTCATGTGTGTGTCTGTGTCTCTGTGTGTATGCACGTGCATGTGCCTGTGTATATGATTGTGTGTCGGTATGTGTCAGTCTTTGTGGGCATATGTGTTCATGTTTCTGCGTGTGTGGGTTTTTGTGTATACATCTGTGTCGATATGTCTCTGTGTGCAGGTGGATCTGTGTGTGTATATTTTTTCCTGTGACTGTGTGCATGTGTTTGTTTATATCTTTGTGTGCGTGTGTCTAGGTCTATGTGTTTGCATATGTGTACGTCTGTGTATATACCTGTGTGTAGCAATCTGTGTCTGTGAATATGCCAGTGTGCGTGTCTGTGTCTGCATGTGACAGTGTGTTGGGATACAGGTCTGTATGTGCCTGTGTGTCTATCTTTATGCTATGTTTGTCTTAATATCTGTGTTTACGTCCGTGCACCTGTGCATATGTACATGAGTTTTTGTGTGCTTGTGTATATGCATGTGTGTCTTTGTTTCTGTGTATATGTTTGTGTGTACATTGTGTCCCCTGTGTCGACATTTCTCCGTGTGCCCGTGTATATGTTTGTGTGTACATTGTGTATTCTATGTGAACATTTCTCTGTGTGTCTGTGCCTATGTGTGTGTTCAAGAGTGTGCATGTTTCTCTGTATAAGTCTGCATGTGTGGTATTGGTTGTGTGTTTGTGCATGTCTATTTTTGTCCAGGTGTGCAGGTGTGTGTCTGTGTGTCTGTCTATGATCATGTATGTGTCTGTGGATATGTGTGTTTCTTTGTCTATGTCTGTGTGTCTCTGTGTTTAGGTGTGTGTCTGTGTCTGTACATGTCTGGGTAAGTGTGTGTATCCTGAACTGTGCGTCTGTGTATATGTGTGTATATGTGTGTCTGCATGTGCATTTGTGTGTCTGTATGTCTGTTCTGTGTATGCATGCATATCTTTCTGTCCGTGTATGCATGTTTGTGTGTCTTTGTATATATCTCTGTCAGAGTGTGCCTGTGTACATGTCTGTTGTGTATGTTTCTTCCAAATATGTGTCTTTCTCTCTGCTCTGTGAATCTATGTGCACGTGTGTGTATCTGTGTCTATGTTTGTGTTAGTATGTTGTGTGTGCATTGGGTACGAGTCTCTGTATATATCTGTATCTCTGTGTTTCTTAGTGTATGTCTAGGTCTCTGTCTGTGCTGTGTATATGTCTCTGAGTGTGCCTGACTGTCTTTGTGTATATCTTTGTGTGTGCATAAAAATATGTGCATGTGTGCTTCTCTGTGTATATCTATACGTCACTGTGTCTGTGTCTGCATGTGTGTGTGTCTGAATATGTCTGTGTGCCCCTGTGTGTATGTTTATATGTATCTGTGTGTATGCATGTGTGTCTGTGCATGTCAGTGTGTGCACATTTCAACAAGTATATGTCTATGTGCTTATGTAAATACGTGTATATTTGTGTGTACATGTGTGCACTTCTCTGTTGTGTATGTGTCTGGGTGTATACGTCTCTGCATCTCTGTGTCTATATCTGTACGTGTGTGTACGTGTGTCAGTGTGTGCATCTGTCTGTGTTTTTGTGCATTTGTGTGTCTGTGTATATATATGTGTATGTGTGTGTATCTGCATGTCGTGTGCTTCTATATATTGTAAACATCTGTTTCTCTTTTTGTGTGTCTGTGCCTGTGTTTATGTCTATGTTTGCATATCTGCATGTTTGTGTGTCTGTGTATATGAATGTGTGTATGTCTATGCATATATCTCTAACTATATGTCTGTATCTCTGTGTCTGTGATTGTTTCTGTGTGTGCGCCTGTATATGCCTGTGATTATATGTGTGTATATGTGTGCATGTATGTGCATCTATGTGTCTGCGTATGTCTGTGTATATCTCTCTGTGTCTATATCGGTCTGTCAATGTGTGTCTGTGTTCTGTGCATAATCGGTGTCTCTGTATGTGTGTGTGTGAGTCTGTATGCCAATTCTGTGTGTTTCTGTATATGTCTGTGTGCTTGTGTGTGTGTGTTGTGTGTATCTGTGTAGAAGCCTGTGTCTCTGTATCATTGTATCTCTATATTTTTCTGTGTCTTTGTGTCTATGTCTGTGTGAGTCTGTGTCTGTATCTCCCTGTGATTCTGTATGTGTCTTGGTATATGCCTGGATGTGTGCGTGCATTGGTTTGCCTGTGTATATATGTTTGTGTGTCTTTGTGTGTCTACCTATATGTCTGTGTGTCTATGTATCTGTAGATTTCTCACTGTGTCTGTCTTTTGTGTCTGTGTGTGTGCATGAATATGTCTCTGTATATGTCTTTGAATCTATGTATAAATCTGTGTATCTATGTGTGAGTCTGTGTCTCAGTGTGTGCACATGTGTGTGACCCTGTGTGTATATGTCTATTGACTGTGCTTATGTATGTCTGCTGTCTTTGTAAACATGTGTATCTGTATGTTTGTGCACATCTCTCTGCATCTCCGTATGTGTCTGTGCATGTGTGTGTCTGTTTATAGATCTGTGTGTCTGAGTATGAGACTCTTCATGTGCGTCTGTGTATATGTCTGTGTCTCTGTGTGTGGCTGAGCATATGTATATGTCTGTGTTGTGTGCGTGTGTGTTTCTGTGTGCCTGTACCTGTCTATACATCTGTCTGTATGTATGTGTATGTCTGTGTGCACATCTCTATGTATGCATGTGTCTGTGTATATGTCTGGGTGTGCATGTGTGTCTGTTTACACAGGTAAGTGGATAACTACTGTCTGTGTTTGTATGTCTGTGTCTGAGTCTGTATGCCTTGTGTGTGCATGTGTGTCTGTCTGTATATATGCCTATATGTCTCGCAGTGTGTGCACGTAGGTGTGTGTTGGTGTCTATATCTGTGTGCGCGCAAGTGTGTGTGTCTGAATATGTCTGCGTGTGTCTTCATGTCTGTCTGTGCATACATGCCATATATGTCGGTCTGTGAATGTCTCCATGTGTGCATATGGTTGTTGTCTGTGTGCATGTATCTGTGTGTTCCTGTTTATATGTCTGTGGGTGTCTATGTGTATGTCTGTCTGCTTGTGTGCATTGTATGTCGGTGTATGGCTGTATCTATCTGTGTGTCTGTGTACACGCCTGTGCGTGTCTCTGTGTGTTTGCATATGCCTCTGAGTGCCTGTGTATATGCACGTGTATCTGTTTGCGTCTGTGTGTTTGTATATGTCTGACTGCGTGAGCATGTGTCTATATCTATGTGTGTGAATATATATGTTTGTGTCTCCATGGGAAAGCATGTGTTTGTATGTCTTCAGTGTGTCTGTGTGTGGCTGTGTGGCTATGTGTGCATATGTGTATATGTCTGTATATATGTCTTGGTATGTGTGTTTCTGTGTATAATCTGTGTGCGTATGTATTTCTCGATTGTGCACGTGTCTGTGTGTTTGCTTAATTCTCTCTGTATCTGTGTGTCCATAGTCTGTGTGTAAATTTGTGTGTTGGTGTGTGAACATGAGTGTTTCTCTGCATACGTGCATGCGTCTCTGTATGTATCTCAGTGTGTGTATACTTGTCTGAGTCTGTGTGTGTCTCTGTATATTTGTGTATGTCTCTGTATGTACGGCTCTTTATGAGTCTGTGTGTGTAACTCTGCCTATGTGTGATGATGTGTTTGCTTTGGGTATGTGCCTATGTATCTGTGTATGCAATGGGTGTGCCTGTGTCTATATTTATGTGTCTATGTGTCCATGTGTTTGTACATATGTACGTGGCTGTGTCTCTATGTGTACGTGTGGTTGTGTGCCTATGTATATGTCTGTGAGTCTGTATGCATCTGTGCGTCCATGCATATGGATGTGGGTATATCTCTGTGTACTGTGCGCGTGTCTGTGTATGTCTGTGTATCTGTATGTCTCGTTGTGTGTCTATGTCTGTGTCTGTGTATGCTTGCATGTTTTGGCATATGTATGGTTCTGTACAGGTCTCTCTGTGTGTATGCATCTGTGTCTGTGTATGTCAGTGTGTGTGGATCTGTATCTGTGTGTTGCTGTGTATATGTCTGTATTTGTATGTTTGTGTATCTGTGGCGCTGTAGACATATGTATGTGTGTGTGCATGAGTCTGTGTACATGTCTACATATGTACATATGTATGTATCTGTGTGTGGCATTGCATGTGTCTCTGTGTACATGAGTGCATGTCTGTGTGACTGCATATATATGTCTGTTTTGTCTGTATATATGTCTGTGTCCTACCGTATGTGTCTGTATGCATGTGTCCTGTATCTGTGGTGTGTCTTTGTATGTCTGTGTCTATATCTTTGTCTGTGTCCATGCATGCATCTCTGCATGTCGGTGTGTAAGTCTGACCTTGTCTCTGTGTGTCTAAGTGCTTATATGCCTATTGTCTGTATGCATTTGTGTGTCTATGTAAATGTCTTGGCGTGTATCTGTGTAAATATAAGCGCATCTGTGTGTATCTGTGTATATCTCTATGTTTGCATATGTCTGAGGGTTTGTGTGTACACTTGAGTCTATGCACGTCTGTATTTATGTCTGTGTTCATGTTGTATATCTGCATATATCTGTGTGTGTGTCTGTGTATCAGTGTATATATTATCTGTTGTCAGAGGTCTGCATCTACGTGTTTTTGTATATGTCTCTATGTTATGTTTGTGTGTGCATGTGTCTGTCTATGTCTATTTGTATTTGTGTGTGCATGTGACTGTGTGTCTGTATGTGTGTGTCTGTTGTGTCTCTGTATATGTCCCTCCGTGAATGTCTGTCTGCATGCATGTATAAATGTCTGTGTGTCTGTCTACATGTCTGTGTCTTGTGTATATGTCTGTTTAGGATTGCGTGGTTGTGTCTATGTGTCTAAGTATATATGTCTACATCTGTATATGTGTACACTTCTATATCTGTGTGCACATATATACATGTCTGTGCATCTATACACATGTAGCCTGTGTCTGTATACATGGGTGTCCACCGAAGTATCTTTTGTGTGTGTGCATGTGTCTGTTTTGTGTATGTCTTTGTGTGTTTGTATATGTCTGTAGGTATGTCTCTGTGTATGTGTTTGGTAAGACTGCATCTGTCTATAAGTCTGTGTGTGCCTGTGTCCATGTGTGTGCATGTGTATATACTTTTCTCTATATGTCTGTGTCTGTATGCCTGTGTTGTATGTCTTCTCTGTGAATGTGTATGTCTCTGTGTGTTCATGTGTGTATCAGTGTACGTGTTCGTGTGCCTGTGTTTCTATCTGTGCCAAATAAGTACCGTTTTAGGAATTGGATCTCATGTAGATCTATTTTTCCTCCACAGCCAGGAGAGATGTTCTATTTTACTGCGGTTCTAACTCAAACCATTTAGTGTTCTTATCTTAGCAAATTAAAGTTCCAACACATTTAAGATATTAAGAATCACCCAAAGCTTTGTGCCACCTAGTAAACTATTTTCACGCCGAAGAGGACCTACCTTGAGATGTCAATCTGGCTAGGTTGATTCAGGCTCTGTTAGGAATGAAATAGGCAAGCAGGTAACAAACACTCTTCTTTGGTTTTGCATATATATTCATACACATATATACACACATATACGTATGTCTACATTACTTGGCCTTAGCATGGACCGTGTGCAGAGCAGGTGCTGACTTTCTGAGTCCCTGCTCCATGTGGTGATCGCTGGTGTACTCACCTGGCCAGAGTCCCAGCCAAGGTCCCCACGTGGTGTTCACCTGGCCTTTCCCCATGATGAATCTCAGGATGGTGCTGGAGGCCACCGAGCCCAGATCCTGGTGCCTGGCAGGCTGAAGCAAGGAAGCCAGCAGCTTCTGGAAGCCACAGAGAGCAGCGTTAGTGAAGCAAGCCTCCTGGCCCAGGCCGCCACTCCCAGTCCAGCAAACAGCTGCTGTGACAGGGCAGGGCGCATCCCCTTCTGCTTGGGGTTAATCTCCCCCTGTACTGCTTTTGCATATGGATTTCCTGATGGAATACCCTGAGCACAGACCCAGGAGTAAACCTCTGACACACAGCCCCCAAAGTCAAAAGAAACTTTAAAACTGGAGGGCTTCCAGAAAGTGCCCTGAGAAGGGAATCTGGTGGGGGCCGTCACTCACCAGCAGGTAGACAGGGAGACTCTGCCTGAGGCCAGGACCCGCACTGGCCCGGTCTTCGCTCCTTCTGTCTTCCAGGATTTGTGCACGCCATGGGGGACCCAGCACCTGGAACATGAAGGAAAGGACCCCGGGTTGAGTGAGTGCAAGAGGAAGCCTCAGTTTCGGCTGTGAATGGCTGTATTTTAGCTATCTCTGCTCCACATACTTTTTAAAAATAGTTTTCTATGAAAAACACCCTGATTTGCCAAGTTGTTCATTATACATTTGTTCCAGCACCACCAGAACGACCTTCCCTCCACCAAGATCCTCAGTTTCCCTCCCCACGCAGAGCTGCTGAGAGAGCCTCCGTTTCTGCTCCCGCCTCAGGGAGAAGGCCCATGGTTGGGCAGGCTCATCCTACAGTTTTGGCTTCCAGCAAAATTCCGGGCCTTTTTCAGATCAACAGGGAGTTAGCCACTGTCCGTGCAAATATTCTGCCCTAGAGTTTGGGCTCATGGAGGGCTGAGAAAATGGGCAATACCTAGGGCAAATAGCCAGACAGGCACCTGCCAAGAACCCACTTTCCATTTGAAAGGGTCTGCAGCAAACCCTGCTTACCCTGAAAGTCTGCAGCCCCTGTAAAACAAAGAGTGGTTTCCCTACACTCCTTCCCACTTGCAGACTTTCTTTTGTTTTCTTCGATACTTTTTTTCCTTTGGTACTTATGCTTTACTTTAAAACTGTTTAATTGAAATTCTGTGGTTTACCATACTATGAATAATGTGGACATATGCACATAATTCCAACACCACACAACTCATCACCAGAGCAGTTCCTTCCTCTCTTTTTTCCTCTTCCTAATCTCTAATACACGAGCCTATTAGCTACTAGGCTGATAAACTGAGGCTCTCTACTTTCCAACAATGAGTCTGAGCATCCTGAGGACTCCCAATTTCCATTCATGAAAATACTGGAAAGCTGGGACCCTCTGTCCTGCCTCATCTGCCTCACTGCCGCCCTAGGCACAGTGAGAAATGGGTCCCTCTGGCTTATTCCAACCAGACTTTAAGAACTGGCAAACGGTAATGCTCAGAATATGCTAAGAGCCAGTAGAAGGATGCCTCTACCCCATCTTGACATCAAAAAAGTAACCCTACTGAATAGAATAAAGTAGATTCAAACGCCCCTCCTCGTTTCCAGGTAGAATTAAACAGAATCGACCAGCCCCTCTCGTCTTCCTCTACGCCTTTTGACCTCAGTTGTGCACTGCGCTTTCGGCTCTGCTTGGGACCTGCGTGGGCTAGCGCCCGGGGTGGGATGCAGGGATCCGGGGATACAGGGATACAGGGATGCAGGAATGCAGGGAGGCGGGGATGCTGCTGGGCGGCCTCCCGGGGGCATCCCGCCCCGCCCCCGCCCGCCTCCCGGGCTCCGACGTCACAGGCATGGGGCAGGACCTGGGCCCGGGCCAAGCTGACAGCCGCAGAGGCACCGCGCCAGCAGCCGGCCGGCGGGGCGCGCTCACACTCCGGCAGGGGGCGCAGCCGCTCAGCATTTCGCCCACTGCCAGGGCCAATGCGAAAGCCGGCCGCAGGGGATCATTCCCGGGTTCAGGGGCAGCGGGGGCAACCACTTCCCGGGCGAGGCTCAGGCGGGGCTCAGCCGGCTCGCTGAGGGGCGACCGAAAGGCAGCCCTTTGGCTCCCGGATACACATGAGGGCTGGGGCGAGTCCAGGACAAAGCGCCGGCTGGTCCCTTTTCAATCACCCGCGCGCCAGGGGGCGTGGGTACGCTCGGTCCAGCAGCCAGCCCCCAACGCCTTCGCCAGCGGGCTGCAGCCGCCAGTTGCAACGACTTCGCAACTGCGACCCGGACCACCGCTCTTCCCCTCCAGGACTGGCCGGCAGCGTGAACTCCTCACAACTTCTCGCGGGCCGGCCCCTCCTGGCCACGCCCCCGTCGCCACCCCCTTTTCCCTTCTGGACCTATCCGAGGAGGCGCGCGGCGCGGGGAGGCGGGGCCTCGCGGAGGGCCATCCCGGCCCCGCCTTCCGCGCGCGCGCACGGAGGCCGGCCGCAAGGGGGCGGGGCATGGAAGCGATCCGCGCTCCTATTGGCCGGGCGGAGCGCGGGAGCTGCTATGGGCCTGCAGCGTGAACCCAGCACAAAGTCTCGCGGGCCGGCCCCTCCTGGCCACGCCCCCGTCGCCACCCCTTTTCCCTTCTGGACCTATCCGAGGAGGCGCGCGGCACGGGGAGGCGGGGCCTCGCGGAGGGTCGTCCTGGCCCCGCCTTCCGCGCGCGTGCACGGAGGCCGGCCGCAAGGGGGCGGGGCACGGAAGCGATCCGCGCTCCTATTGGCCGGGCGGAGCGCGGGAGCTGCTATGGGCCTGCAGCGTGAACCCAGCACAAAGTCTCGCGGGCCGGCCCCTCCTGGCCACGCCCCCGTCGCCACCCCTTTTCCCTTCTGGACCTATCCGAGGAGGCGCGCGGCGCGGGGAGGCGGGGCCTCGCGGAGGGTCGTCCTGGCCCCGCCTTCCGCGCGCGCACGGAGGCCGGCCGCAAGGGGGCGGGGCACGGAAGCGATCCGCGCTCCTATTGGCCGGGCGGAGCGCGGGAGCTGCTATGGGCCTGCAGCGTGAACCCAGCACAAAGTCTCGCGGGCCGGCCCCTCCTGGCCACGCCCCCGTCGCCACCCCTTTTCCCTTCTGGACCTATCCGAGGAGGCGCGCGGCGCAGGGAGGCGGGCCCTCGCGGAGGGTCGTCCTGGCCCCGCCTTCCGCGCGCGCGCACGGAGGCCGGCCGCAAGGGGGCGGGGCACGGAAGCGATCCGCGCTCCTATTGGCCGGGCGGAGCGCGGGAGAGGCGGGCCGTGCCGGCGGGGGCTGCGATGGGCGGGGCGCGCTTGAGTGGCGGCCGGGCCCCTGCGCTGGAAGCCAGGGCGTGTTGGCTCGGAAAGGGACTCGGCCCCCAGGGCAGGGCTTACAGCGCGGCCTCCGGGCGGTCGCGGGAAGGCGGCCACGGCAGCCCCAGCCGCAGGGCCCCGGCCCCGGTTCCCTTAAACGTGTCAGCCCGGCCCGCGACTCGGCGACCCGGCCGGGGGCTTAGGGCGCACGCCCCAAAGGTTCCGCCCCTACCGGGGCTCTGCAGATGGGCCCGTAGCCCCTGCACCCCGGGGAGCCGCAGCCGCCTGCTCTGGGCGCGCGGCTACAGCGACACACTGGCACCCAGTGGGGCGTGTGTGTCTGTGTCTGTGTGTGTGTGTGTGTGTGTGTGTAAAGAGATCAGTATTGTGGCAGGATGGTGGCTTGCAGGACTGCATGGTGAAGCACCCTGGGGGGAGGGGTGTATGTGTGTTTGTACACATGTCCACAATGGGAAGAGTTCAGGATTGGGGTGTGTGTGCGTGCATGTATGCGGAATGGAAAGATTTCAAGACTGTTGCAGGATGGCAGTTTGCAGGTTTGCATGGTACAGAGCCCCAGAGAGGTGTGTGTTTGTATGTGTGTGTGTGTGTATATGCACAATGGAAAGAGTTCAGGAATGGTGTGTGTGCGTGTGTGTGTGTGTGTGTGTGTGTGTGTGCACAATGGAAAGGGTTCGGGATTGTCCCGAGATGGCAGTTTGCAGGATTGCATGGTGAAGCGCCGTGGGGAGGGGGGTGTGTCTTTGTGTGTGTGTTTGTGTGTGCACGTGTGCACAATGGAATGAGTTCAGGATTGCTGCAGATGGGCAGTTTGCAGGGTTGCATGGAGCAGCACCGCTGGGAGAGGGTTAAATCGATTGTATAGATGCAGCCTTGCCCCGGCCAGGCCTCGAGATCAGGGGCCGCTGTTTCAAATCTGCTAAAGCATCAAAGTTGCTATCCAGACAGTAACGTGGAGGTTTAGGACAGCGGCCCCCACCGACCCTGGTGCTGTTGGCAAACTGGGATGCATTCCATGGGGATCCTCGGGAATTCGAATCTCTGCAGATATTACTTGTTTTGGCATCTGGAATTGTGATCTCAGCAGATGTTATGTTTCTCTACTCTCTCTCCACCCCCCAGATTTCCATAAAAATCTAGGGAAAATAATAAAATAAGAACGGGGGGGGGGGCGGCAAAGACCTTGGGCCTTATCCGTGTTTCCAGTCAAGGAATAAAGATATATGATGTGTTGTTTGTGTGGTATCTGTGTGTCTGTGTATGTCTGTGTTAGACATGTGTGTCAGTGTCACTATGCATTTGGCTGTGTGTCTATATATTAGTTGTCACTCTGTGCATGTGGCTGTGTGTCTGTTTATGTCTGTCTATATTTCTGTGTGTGTTCATGTGTCTGTGAGAATGTGTCAATGTATGTTTGTTTCTCTGTGTGTCTGTGTACGTCTGTGTATGCGCATATGTCCCTGTGTCTGTAAATGACTGTGTGTGTGGATATGTGTGGTGCATGAGTGTGTTATTGTGTGTGTTTATCTCAGTGTGTCTTGTGATTATGCCTATTTATATATCTGTGGCTCTATGTGTCAGTATATGTTAGTGCGCATTTTGATGGTGTCTCTCTATATCTGTGTCTCTGTGTGCATGTGTCAGTATATATGTCTGTGTGTTTCTGTGTGTCTGTGTGTATATTTTTCTTTGTGACTGTGTGTGCCCACATGTCTCTGTATTGTCTGTGGGTCTACATGTTGAAATGTTTCTGTGTCTGACTGTGTGACTCTCAGTTTGTGTAAGTCTGTGTCTGCATGTTCATGTCTGTGTATATGTATGTCTCTGTGTGCATATGTTTGTTTCTGTGTGCATATGTGTCAGTGTATGTGTCTGTGTGTACACACCTGTCTCTATGGTCATTTTTCTGTGTGTGGCTATAAATATGTCTGTGTGTCTGTGTATATGGCTGTGCTTGCAATTTTGTGTCTGTGTCTCCGTGTATCTATCTGTGTCTCTGTGTTGATATGTCTATGTGTGGTATATGTCTGTTATCTCTGTGTATACTTATAGATGTATGTTTGTGTTTACCTGTGTATACTGTCTGCATATGTCTGTGCTGGACACATGTTTGTATTTTGTATACGGGTATATATCTGTGTTGACTGTGAATGTCTGTATTTGTGTACGTGTGTGTGTCTTGTATATATGTGTGTTTCTGAGTGTCTGTGTATATATATCTGAGTATGTGTGTTCACATGTGTTTCTGTGTACATGTCTGTCTCTGTGTGCATATTTTTCTTGCATCTGTGTGTGCATGTTTTTGTGTGTTTACATGTATATGTCTGTGTTTCTATGTGTATAAATATCTGTGTATTTCTGTGTGTGGAGGTGTCTATGTATGTCTATGAGAGTCTACGTGTGTGTATATTCCTTTTGTGTGTGCATGCTTACATGCCTGTGTTTCTGTGTGTGTTTTTCTATGTTTCTATATGAATGTGTCTGTGTATATGTCAGTGTATATGTATCTATGTGTACGCGTTTGTGTATATGCAGGTGTATATCTGTGTGTTTGTGCATCTGTCTCTGTGTACATTGTATCTACCTGTGCATGCTGTATATATGTCTGTGTCATTGTGTGTGCATGTGTGTCTACCTCTGTGAGTGTCTATATATTTGGGTGTCTGTGAGCATGTGTATCTATTGTATATGTCAGTGTATACGTATTTTGGTGTATGGATATGTGTGTAACTGTCATGTGTATGTCTATGTGTGCATGGGTGTCTCTATGTCTGTAAATATGTCTGTGTTTGTGTGCATGTCTCTGTGTGTCTGCATGTGTGTTCATCTGTGTATATGTCTGTATGTGTATCTATGTGTGCACCTATGTGTGTCTCTGGATGTTGATATATTTATAATTTTGTGTCTGAATACATCTTTTGTGTTTCTGTGTGCGCATTTGTGTGTCTGTGTGTGACTGTGCATATGTATGTGACTGCATATGTCTCTGTGTGTGGATGTGTGTGTTCCTGTCTACATATTTCTGTGTGTGAGCAAATGTGTCTGTGTATATGTCTGTATGTGTAGGTTTAATTGTGTGCTTCTGTGTGACTTTGTATTTGTGTGTAAGCATGTCTGTTTACGTATGTGTGTATATTTGTGTGTCTGTGTATATATCTGTGGGTGCATGTGTCTATATTTCTGTGGATATGTCTGTGTTTCTATGTGTGCATATGAGTTCGTATGTATATATGTCTGTCTTTGTATACCTGTGTGTGCGAATGTGTCTGTGTATATGTCTATGTGTTCATGTGTGTATCTGGAAACGTTCCCATGTGTTTGTGTACACATGTTGCATTTCTGTGCATGTGCATTTGTATATAAGCCTGTGTGTTTTGGTGTAACTGTATGCATGTGTTTATGTGTGTCTCTGTGTTTATGTGTGCCTCTCTGTGTGCCTGTGTTTGTATATAGGTCTGTGCGTTCACATGTGTCTCTGAATATGAGTGTGTGCATCAGTGTTTCTGAGTGTTTTTGTGTATATGACTGTGTTTCTGTGTATATGCATGGGTATGTGTCTTTGTATATGTCTGCTGTGTCTGTGTGTTCATGTGGGTACATGTTTGTGTATCTGTGTGTCTCTGTGTATGTGCATGTGTATGTATCTGTGTAAATGTGTATATCATGTGTGCATGTCTGAGTGTATATGCCTATGTGTCTGTGTGTTTATGTGTTTAGTGTATCTGTATGTCTGTGTGCATCTCTATGTCTCTATGTGTATCTCTGTGCACGTGTGTGTCTGTGTGTATCTCTGTGTTTGTATGTCTGTGTTGCGGGTGTGCATATGTGTATTTGTGTGTACATGTATGTTTATATATGTCTGTGTGTCTCTGTGGTGCATGCTTGTGTCTATGTATGTCTCTGTGTATATATGCCTATGTTGTGTTGCACATGTGTGTGTATTTGAGAGTACATGTGTTGTTCAGTGTATATGCCTTATGTGGGTCTGTATGTTTGTGGGTGTCTATTTGCACGTTAGTGTGTCCATGTTTGTGTGAGTCTGTGTATATGTCCTGTGTGAGTGCATATTGGTTTGTGTGTGTCTGTGTATATATCTATTTATATGTCTCTGTGTGAATGTGTGTGTCTATGGACATACCTGTGTCTGTGTATCTGTTTGTGTCTCTGTTGTCTTTGTGTGTACATATTTGTGTGTCGGTTTATATGTTGGTGTGTCTGTATGTCTGTGTATCTATGTGTATCTATGTCTCTATGACTGTTTTGTGTCTTGTGCATAAATGTGGGTGTATTTATGAGTAAATGTTTGTGTGGGTACTTGTATATGTCTCTGTGTATATGGTTCTGTCTGTGTATACGTCTGTGTGTGTCTGCATATCTATATGTCTCGGTGTGTGCATTGTATGTCCATATCTGTTTGTGTGTCTCTGTATATATTACTGTGTCTGTATGTGCATGTGTTTTTCCGTATATGTTTCTGTGTGTCTCTTGTGTGTATGTGGGTGTGTACCTGTGTATATATCTCAGTGTGTATTTCTGTGTGCAAATCTGTATGTATATTCGTTTGAATTGTGTGCAAGAGTATGTCTGCGTATATTTGTGTCTCTGTTGTGCATGTGTCCACCTTTATATATCTGATTGTGAATATGTGTGATTCTGTGTATGCATGTGCGTCTGACCATATGTGAGTATCCAGTGTATGTGTCTGTGTTCTGTGTGTGCAGATGTATTTATGTGTCTCTGTGTATATCTGTGTGTGCATGTGTTTGTGTCTATATATATTTGTCTTTATGCATATATGTGTTGTGTGTCTGTGTTGTATGTTTGTGTGTATACATCTTTGTGTCTGTGTATATACTGTGTTTCTGTATGTTTTATCTTCTGTGTGCATGTGTGTCCACATGTGTGTATATGCCTGTGTCTGTGTTGTGTATATGAGCATGTGTGTATCTGTGGGTATATATCTGTGTATTTATGTCTGTGTGAATGTGTGTCTGAGCATGTGCCCATATATGTCTTTTGTGTGCTTGTGTCTGTGTGTATGTCTTTGTGTGTCTGTGTATACATGTCTGTGTATGTTTATGTGCTCATGCGTTGTGTCTTTGTATATATCTGTGTTTATATATGTGTGTATATGTGCGTGTCTTTATGTTTGTATGTGTCTTGTGTCCTTGTGGATGCCTCTTTGTATATGTCTGAGTCTCTCTGTGTGCACCTGTATATGCATTTGTGTACATCTCTGTGTGTCTGTGATCATGTCTATGTGTCTATGTATATATCTGCTTGCCTATGTGTCTC